>NC_044976.1:154174609-154267109 GCF_008728515.1 Papio anubis | reverse complement strand
ACATAACAGTCTCTTTTTAGTTATATGTGTTGCAGATGACTTATGTCTTATGTAAGTCATGTGGTTGTGCTCTTGTAATAATATATTTTAACAAATGAAGTTTTTAGTGTTAATATACTTGAATCCATCAAATTTTTCCTTTATCATTTGCATTTTTACATCTATTATAAGAAATATTTTACCCCAAGGTCATAAAAGTACTGTCATGTATATGTTCTTCCATATTTTTAATGTCTTACCTTTCACATTTAAGCCATCATCCACTGGAAATAGAATTAATATGTATGGGGTTGGGATCGATTTTATTATTCCATTATATGTAATGAACTGTCCCCAAATTATCTGTTGAATAGTCTAATCTTTCACCAGCAATCTTCAGCACTACCCATGCCATGAAGCTAGTTTCTATATATGAGGCCTTTTTCTTTTTTCTTATTAATCTATTTTTCTACTCGTTCATCAATACCACACTATCTTAAATATTAAGAATTTAGGTCTTGATACCTACTAGAACAAGTATCAGCAAGTGTCAGTTTAACTGTTTGTGTCCCTTTGCTATCATGTATTTTAGAATGACATTGCCAGGTTCCTTTAAAAATGTTAAATTTTGACAAAAATTGCATTGACTACACATCTGATCAGTTTGTAGAGAGCTCATATATTTTTTAATCAAGTTGTCCTATACATGAATGTGTTTATTTATTCATTTCTTTAGGTCATATTCACTTTACCTGAACAAAATGTTATAATTTTCTCCATATTCTTCCACTATTCTGTTAGATTTATTCCTATTACGTACTTTTAGTAAGCATCTCATCTTCTTAAGATTTAAAATGAGCTCAATTTTAAAAAGATGCTTCGGGTATTTTACCATAAGGAATGATATTTGCTGAGGTATTTTTTGTAAATATCTTTATAGGGCTAAGGGAGCTCTTTTCTATTTCCTTTAGTTAAAAGGGCTTTTAAAAATCAGTTAAATTTTATTACATCTTTTGTGAGTTTATGTTTGTGGTAGATTTTAATCTGTTGAAAATCTGTGTTTGTAATGCTAGCACTTTGGGAGGTCATGGCAGGAGGATCGCTTGAGGCCAGGAGTTTGAGACTAGCCTGGGCAACAAGTGAAACCCTGTCTCTACAGAAATCTTTAAAAATAGCCATGCATGGTGGCATGTGCCTGTAGTCCCAGCTACTGGGGAGGGTGAGGCAAGAGGGTCACTTGAGCCCAGGAGTTCGAGGCTGCAGTGAGCTATGATAGTGATACTGCAACTCCAGCCTGGGCAACACAGCAAGATACTGCCTCTAACAAAACAATACAAAAAAACTGAAGGTTGCTTCCTCTGAGAAAGAATGTGTTTCCTTCTGTCAGAAGCCAGAGGGTCACAACAGTACCCTTCTGGGTCACTTGGCTTAATTCAAGTATCTTAAGTCAAATTACCTACCTTGTGCAACTCCCTACATACAAAGCTTAGTCAATTGTAGTAAAAATTAACACAGAACAACCTCCTTTGTGTACACCTACAAATCACTGCCCCAATTTTAGTTCCATTTACCTTTTTTTAATTGTCCCCATTGGCACTAACATGTATGTACTCTGGATTTTGTTTATTATAAACAACTACAAAATCCTTTTAATGTATATCTAATGTCTTAAGCATATTACAGGATGAAAACCCTGTGCAGAATCCCCATTTTCTGATGAGATTTGTGGATTTATTCATTCAAAAAAATTCTATGGAGTGTCTACCATGGATCAGGCAATATTCATGGAACTAGGGGGTTTGAACATAGAGAGACAGACAGACAAACAAACAAAATCTTTCCTTCATGGATCTTACATTGTAAGAGAGACAAACACAAATGAGGTCATTGTAAAATATATAATGTGTTCAATGGAGCTACGTAGTAAGAGAAGAAAAACAGACCAAAGAAGGGGATATGAATGGAAAGGGAGGTAAAAGTGTAAGAGGATATCTAGGAAAGATCTCACTGAGAAGGTATCTTTGAGGAAAGACTAGAGTGAAATGAGGGAGCTGGCCACTGGGCTATTCAGGAGAAAAACAATCTGGGAAGAGCAAACAAGACCCTCCAAGGGAAAATGACCCCAGTCAGAGTACAAAGGGTGAATACTAGAGCAGCAAGGGCCATTGTGGCCAGAAGGAGAAAAGGCTCGAAGATGAACTCAGAGAAGTTAAAGGAAAGCAGATCACATTGGACTCAATGGATCATAGTTATGACATTGCCTTCTACTTTGAATGAGATAGGAAATTATCGTAAGGTTTGGAGCAGAAAGCAGAGATTTCTTTTTTCCTGACAAGCATGTGAACAGGATCACTGCAAGATACTAGACACCAACACACTAATCTACAGAGGAGCTGAGTTTTCATGTTGGTGAGAAGTGTTTATTCATAAAAATGTATTTGGGAAATTTATGAGGGCGGACAAGAATAAGCATCAAAAAAAATCATGAATCTAACTGTAAAATAAATGAAACAATACAAGTGCAAGAAGAAAACATGGATAAATTATTGTGTAACTTGGGTACAGAGAATGGTCTTTAAAACCATGGCTCCTAATCCAGATGCAATAAAAGAAAAGATTTATCAACTTGACTGCATTAAAACAGACAATGCTTACAAGGCAAAACGATGCCAGAAACAAAGTCAAAATACAACTGACAAACTGGGAGGAAATATTTGCAAAATACATCCAGAATGATAATCTTAATGTATATAAATAAGTCTCAAACATTGAGACAGGAAAAGGCAAATATACATGATAAAAATATGTTTTATGAATGTTCAGACTTACAAGGAATGCAAATTAAAACTACACTGAGATAAAATGTCTCATTTATTAGATTGACTAAAATTTAAAACCATGATGACAGCACATTAGATTAATGAGGTGCTCTCACAGTTTTGTAGGAATATAAATGGTACAACTCTTATTAAGGAAATTTGGCAATATCTAACAAACCTACATATGTGTTTACCATTTGACCCAGCAATCCCACTTCTAGGAATTTGAACTGAAGACATGCTTCTAACAGCAGAAAAATAAATATTCACAAAATTACTCTTTAGAGTATTAAAAACAACCAAACTGTCTATACAGAGAGAGATGGCTGAATAAACTATGGCATATCCACACAGTGAAGTATTGCATGCAACTGTAAAAATGAATGAGGAATATTTGAATTTGTAGGAAATAGTGGATTCCAGCATATTCGTTAAGTTAAAAAAGAAAAGTGCAAACGAATATCTATAGCATGCTTTTAAAATGTAATAAAAAAGGAGAACCAAGAAGACAAATGTGTAGCAGCTCATTTGAGCAAAACTAAAGATAAACCAGAAACTACTGAAATTGAGTACCTATGGTGGGAAGGATAGAAGTGATGGAGGGAGGTGACATTTCCCTTTTATTGTGTCTTTTTATATCAATCTGACATTTGGGACTACGTTAATGTTTTATTTAAGCAAAAAAAAAAATCAAAAAGATTGAGGGGAAACTAAAATAGAATACAAAGAGAAACAAATTAACAGTATTTTGAATGAATAACAATCACACTGAAGAGGGGAATAATCTGAGTAACTTCTGAACACAACAATGCTGTTTTATATTTTTCGGGCTATAAACAAAACAAAACTTTAAAAACGAGTAGATTTTATTTCCATCATGGTATGGAGTTAGCAATTTTAAACTTCTTTCTGTGTATTCTAGGATTAGGCAAATAAGTAAATATATTGTGGATGTAGGTGTCTCACTGTTGAAGAAGGGAGTTACACATATGGAAAGAGGGAAGAATAGAATGAACTCTATGCTAACAGACTGAAATTGGAAGAATTGCTATGAATTCATGACATATATAAATATAGATATGGGAATGGATATACGTAGATATAATACATATCCTTGCTCTGTCTGCTGAGAGGGTGCAGAAGCAATGATACTCCAATAAAAACGAACACACTTAGCATCCAATCCTGGCATCTAAATGCCGTTCTCTGCCAGAAAGAACCAGCATTCCTTGGAGAAACAGCAAATTCCAGTGTCAGGTCTAGAGGTGAGTCTGGAGCATCTTTGTGTGTGTGTGTGTGTACCAGAAAGTAAGGAAGTGCTCAGAGAACAATAAGAACAAGTCAAAATGACACAGGAACTATTTCGAGGGCTCCCACTGGCCCAATCAAGGAGAATTTAAGCATCGAAATAAATAATGGTAGCCATGAATTATGACCCATTAAGTAAATAAATAAAATTCATATTGATATAGTTTATGCTGATATAGATAAACGAATAAATAGAGAAGGGTAAACTTTTATTTACAGTAAAATGCCAACAGATGAATATAGAAATAATTATTAAATCAGAAAAAAACACCCTTTGACAACCATCATATAAAAATTGATTCAAGAAAGGATCATCAATAGACACTAAAATTTGTGGGTAAAAATTTGATGAAAAAATGAGGAATTTACATAGTTTTAAACTATCTCCCTATAAAATACTTATTAATTACAAAGGGAAAAATACTGGGTCTACACTAAGAAATATGGCAGGCACCATCTTAACTAAGTGATCAAAGTTACCACCACCAGTAATAGGACAAATAGACAACATATGCCTCCCCATAAGAATACGACATCCTTTCTGGTATTCCTGTCAAATAATTAGATTCAATAACCTGAATCTATCATGAAGAAATGATAGACAAACCCAAATTGTGGGGTGTGATCCTGTCTCCTGACATTCTCATCCACGTATACTGCCCTCCTACCCTGAAAAGGGCAGATCTGTATAATCAATAGGATATTCTGGAGATAATATATTGTGATTTCTGAGGGCAGCTCACAAAGGACATTGTGGCTTCTTCTTTCTTGTTCTCAGAGAAGCTAGCTGCCATATCACAAGGACACTCAACATACAAGCAGCAAGCCCTATGACAAAATCCACTTGGTGAAGAATGAAGCTTCCAGTCAAGGTTCGGTAAGTGAGTCATCTTAGATGTGGATTCGCCTGTCCCAGTTAACCCTTCAGATGACTGCACCTCCAGCTGATGTCTTAATTACAATCTCCTGAGAGATCCCAAGCCAGAACCACCTGACCGACCCACAGAAACTGTGAGATCATAAATGTTTATTCTTGCTTTACACCACTAACTTCAGGGTATTTTGTTATTATAATAGATAATGGACTTAAAAGTCATTCTCCAAAAATAATTGCAGTGTATTCATCAAAAATGTAAAGGTCATGCAATACCAAAAAGGCTGAGGACATTTTTCCAGATTAAAGAAGTGGGGGGGTGGGGGTATGGCATAATGATCAAACACAATACATGATCCTGAAATGATTCTGGACCAGGAAAAACAAAGGTTGGTTTCTACTGTTGTTATTGTTTTTACCATAACACAGGTTATTGAGATGATTGTCAAAATTTAAATACAGATGGTAGCTTATAAAATAGCCTTGTGTCAATGTTAAGTTCTTATTTTTGATCGTTGCACTCTAGTTATGGAACAGAAACTCCTTAGTGAACCATTTAGAGTAGGAATAAATGCTAGATGGTTCCAAAGTAATAATTATATAATTATAATTATATAATCACATCTATGTACACATATGTCTATAGAGAAAGAATAGAGAATAGTAAAGAAAATATAGCAAAATGTTAACATGCAGAGAATCTGGATGACAAGTATATGGGAATTCTCTGTAGTACTCTTGAAACTTTTCTGTAGAGATTACTTCAAAATAAAAAGAAGAGCAGAAGTGGCTGCAGTTCCTAAATTCCCGAAGTCAACTTACATTGTTTTTTCAAACTGGGAGATGAATCCACTAATAGATTTTGAAATGAGTTTGGTGGATTACTAATATATTCTTATTAGAAATAAGAATTAGAATAGGATAGCCTAGCCTAGTCTAGCATAACACAGCATGGCACAGAAGACGAACATTGCAGTTACTAAGGGTGAGTACTAATTTCTGAAAGTTTTGTTTAAGTTCTAGAAAGAGAAACAAGTGTGGTGGGTTGTGTGGTCAAAAAAGTGGGGAAGCCACCGCAACGAGGGGCGAGTCTGAGCCACAGTGGCTCAGAGCTCCCCGCCCACCTCGTGCCAGGAGGCCCCTCCCGCCTCTCCCACCCTCACCGGCGCCGCGTCAGCCCCCAGGCCGCCTACAGGTGTGCGCGCAGAACTAGCAAGTGTGCCGGACAATATTTAAGGGCCCGCCTCTCCTGGCTCACAGCTGCTTGCTGCTCCAGCCCTGCCCTCCCGGAGCTGCCGGACGCTCGCGGGTCTCGGAACACATCCCGCCGCGGGGGCTTCGGCCGTGGCATGGGCGCCGCGGGCCTGCTCGGGGTTTTCTTGGCTCTCATCGTACCAGGGGTCCTCGGTGAGCTGGGAGGGGGAGCACGGAGGTGGGGACGCGTCCCGGGCAGGGAAGGCTTCTGTGCCGCGATGCAAACCAGGGGGCTAAAAGCGAGACGGTGGGTACAGTCCTCCACGCGTGTCCTCCTCCCGCTAGCTTTAAGGGACTCCTGCAATAAACCGCCTGGTCGTGATTGTCCCCACTGGCTCCTCCGGGAGCTGGGACCTCCAGAATTGGAGGCTGCGCCACAGAGGGGCGCTGTCTGGTTGGCCCCGTGTGGCTGGCGGCGTGCTGGTGCTGGCTGTCTCCTGGCTCCCCGCCCCCGAGATTCTGCAGGTGCTCATCGCTCTCTGACCGGCGGTCAGGGCTACCGCTCGCCGCAGGAAATCTATCCACGGCGTGCGGCACTAACTAGCCACGTGAGGCTGTTTCTGTACACCCTGAACTGCGCTCCTGCCCAGCAAAAGCGGCAGAGCCTCGGCTCCCTTCCCTAAATAAGAGTAAGACCTGGTTCCCAAGCATGGGTCTCAGATTTTCTGAACTCTGATGTGATATTGGTAAAGAGATCCTAAACATTAACCATCCGTAGTTATTTTTGAGACATGGATTAAAACTGTTGTTTTCTTCTTGTTATTAACCTTCTGTAATGGTGTGGACGTCCGCAAAGGTCTCATTCACCGTTTATTATATCTTTTTTCCTCCAGATTGGCTTGATTTTAAAGAAAGATTATAATTAAGATTAGCATCTCTTGGCTACAGGATGGGTCTAAGTTTCTAATTATCTCCAGGGTACCATGCATTCCTAGTTTATAAGACGTTTACTGTATGCAGACCTCAATAACTGGGTGACTTTTGGCAAGTCATTTAGCTCCCTGATCTTCAGTTTCTTCATCTGTAAAATGAAACTAATGATTACCTGGCCTTCCACCTCACTAAGCTGCCCTGAGTACAAATGAAACTAAGCAAAGAAAGTTGGATGTTAGTTGTTACTACTAAATGTCAGTAATAAGCCTCCTGTACAAACTTGTTTTTATGGAGCCAGCATTTAAGCTAACAAGCTGGGTATCCAATTGTTTTTATGGACATCCAGCTTGTTAAGGTGTCTGGAATACTGCACATATTGGTTTATTACAACTTACTGTTTGCTTTCCTGACATTTTACTGTCTCCTGACCCTTAAACCTCTCTCCAGACCCTTATCTTCATCTCTCTTCTCTTTTTCTGCATATTAACTCCCTTTGAACAAATGCGCATTCACAAGTTTTTCTAAGAGCAGAATACAGTCCCTGACTTCTCACCTATTTCTAAATTTCAGAGAGGATATTATCAACTGAAAATCAACTTCTTCACAAGTCCTGCCAATTCAGGGCCACAGCATCAGCATCATGTAGGTCACGTAACTGAAGACCCATGAAACACCGGGTCTACCTATCTGTCAGCCGTTCAAGCTCCTGTGCTTCTGTTGTTTGTCCATTTCTCATTTTTGTACCAGTATTCCCCTCCTAAGCATTATAATTACCTGTGTAACAACCTCATCTCTTTTAAGAGATTTTGGTTCTCATGATTGGAAAGGTTAAAGAGTGACCTATAGGTCACTTTTCAATTATGAAAACAACAAATTAAGAAATATATATATATATATATTTGAGACGGAGTCTCGCTCTGTCGCCCAGGTTGGACTGCAGTGGCCGGATGTCAGCTCACTGCAAGCTCCGCCTCCCGGGTTTACGCCATTCTCCTGCCTCAGCCTCCCGAGTAGCTGGGACTACAGGCGCCCGCGACCTCGCCCGGCTAGTTTTTTGTATTTTTTAGGGGAGACGGGGTTTCACCGTGTTAGCCAGGATGGTCTCGATCTCCTGACCTCGTGATCCACCCGTCTCGGCCTCCCAAAGTGCTGGAATTACAGGCTTGAGCCACCGCGCCCAGCCGAAATATATATATTTTTATTATTTCACTCCATTGTTCAAAAATCTAAAAGGCCTCCGGTGGAAGAAAATCTAGTTTCTTCAGCCTTTCTAGCCCTTTGGAATGGGATCTCACTGAAGCTCACACCCCCTGATTTCTCCAGCTCCCTGCCATGTATGTGCTGCTCATGGTCTTCCCCACCTGTCTCCTGTGGCTCACACCTTACCCAGTCTCCACTGCTGACTTTTACTGCTACTGTGTGCTCTCCACGGATCATCTCTTGGCTCTTGGCCAGTTCCTGCACTTGAGTGTGCTTAAGAAACTACTAAAGTACCTTTATAAAATGTAGGTTTCTGGTTCCACCTCCCCCTCCAGAGGTTCATAGGTTTGGAGTTAGCACAGGAAAGCTGAGGTTTAACAATCACTCTAGAAGATTCTGCCGCAAGTATCTATAGGGCACACTGCTGTAAGCAAAGTCAATGGGAAGCAAATTTCCTTTTTAGTGTTTTCCCATTTTTCCTTTTGTCTATTTGCATAAACAGATTCAAACTTCCCACACTTCTAAATTTTACTTAAGCTTTCACTGGTCATCTAAATTTGTCCTATGCTGAGAAAACAAAACCATGAAACAAGAATGCTCCCATTTTCTAATCAGCTACAAACCTACTAACTTACAAACTTACCTCCATCTGGGATTAGATTTTGTTCTCCACTGCAGAAAACCTGCTGAGGCCTTCCCGTCACATTAGAATAAAACCCACGCCCCTTATTCTCCAATCTGACGCCTTCTGCCTCTCCCTGAAATTCTCTATGCCCCGCTCACTCTCTCTGCCCCAGCCATACTGGCCTTCTCTTTATTCTTTGAGCACAGTTGCACTAGGTATTCTGTCTTTTGAAATGCTCTTCCTACCAATTATTCCTTGCCTGGCTCCTCCTTGACATTCAAGGCTCAGCCCCCTGTTGTGCTTCTCTGACTCTTGTCTGAAGTATCCATATTTCAGGGCACTCTCCGATACAAAACCGTGTTCTATTTTCTACAGACCACCTATCACCATCTAAAACCTTCTTGCTTATTTATTTACCTGTTTGTTGTTTGTTCCCTCACTGGAATACAAGTTCCATGAGTGCAAGACCTTAATCTGCTTTATTTCCTGATTTGAGTTCCTATCAATCGCCTGTAACTTGGAAATTAATAAATATGAATTGAAATCTTGGTATGTTTCCTCCTATAACAATGAAAGAAGTATCCTTTCTGCTGACAATTTCAGCTCTTCTTCCTGTATTCATTATCATGTTCCATACCCTTTTGCCTTTGCAAGGACTTTACTTCTGCAGATATCTCCTGCCTTGCATCATCTGTGTGCTTTTTTCTGCATGATCATCCCCACCAGCATTTAAGTATACCCAGGAAATCCTTTGTGGACCTTCTCATGACCCACTGGAACTCTATTTTCCTGTCCCTCTTCTTGTCCTTCTCAGCAAAACTTCTCATTGACTACTTACTCAAATTTCTTTATCTCCTTCTCCACTTCAGACAGGCTTCTTCCCCACCTGTCTCCTGGAGCTATTTCTTGCAACGTCACTATTGACCCTTGTGCTGATAAATCTAATGGTCATTTTTCTATCTTAATCTTTCTCAGTCTTTCAGCAAAAGCTGATGATTTCCTTTCTCTTGAAACTGTTATTCTCATCTTCCAAATCAAGATACTCTTACCTGTTTTTCCATACTTCTCTGGTGACTCTTAGTCTTTTTTGTTCTATCTCTAAATATTAGAGGGTCTTGGGGCTCAGCCCTGAGCCTCTTCTGTCTTTCTTCATTTCTTCTTCCTAAAAGACCTCATCTCATCTTGTCTCATGGCTTTGAATACTATTTATATGTTAACAACTCATATTTATTATCTATAGTTCTGTCCTGTCTCCTGAGCTGCAAACTTGTACATCCATCTGCCTACTTGGCATCTTGATGTGGATGCCTAGTATGTTAGATATACCAAGTCTGAATGGAAATTATTCTGAACACAATTCCCTACCTGAAGGCCACAATACACACCACACACACACACACAGTCCTTTTTCAGGCTTTCCATCCTCAGAACAGGGTAATTCCATCAATTGTGTAGCCCAAGTCAGAAGTCTAGAAGTCAGGAATCCTCCCGTTTCCTCAGCCCCACATGTAAAACAACAAAAAGTCTTGCCAATTCTATTTCTAAAATATATCCACTGCTCACTACTGTGGTCCAAGCCTCTTTTTTTTTTTTTTTTTTTTTGGCCCTAAACTGTACTCTTTGCTTCTAAAAGTAGCAGTTCGATCCACTCTCTACCCAAATGTCAGAATATTCCTTTAAAAAAGTAAATCAGGCCATGTGATTCTCCTGCTTGAACTCTCCAATGACTTCTACTCAGGATAACATTCACATATCTGTGGCCTAAGAAGCCCTGCATGTTCCCTTCTGCTGAGTTTTCTGTCTTGATCGTGTACCATTCTGCTTAGCTCATTGCATCCCAGCTACACTTACCTTCTGTCTGTCCCTGGAGCATACCAAATTCATTCCTCCTGTTAGGCCTCTGCCTAAAATACTTGTACTCAGCAATTTGCCTGGCTGCTTCCTTCTTCCTTCTTGTCCTTCAGTCACAACTTAAATGTTGCTTTTTCACAGGCCTTCCTTAACCATCCATAACTGAAGTTGCATGCCACCCTGTCCCTTCTCCTTCCAGTGCATTACGTTGTGAAATATCACTCTATTTCATATTTCATGTTCAGCACCTTCTTATTTATTTCCTGGTATCTACAGTCTATCTCTTTCTGTTGGATTATATATTCTGTGAGGGTGGGAACCTTGTCTCTAATGTTCACAGATACATCTCCTGCGCTTAGGACTGAACTTTGGTTAATATGCATAACTGTTGTTAAACTAAATAACAAACAGAGAAAGACTCTCTAAAAGAAAAAGATATTTGTTTGGGAATAGAACATTGCAATGGGAATATGTGTGTGATCATGAACTGTGTGTATATTCAAGGAAGGAAAGGAAGACAAAGGTTTTTAAAGGAAAAATAATTGTTTTAGAATAATTATCCTTGGCTACAAAGGCCAATAACAAGGGTGATGCCAGTTTGAGGTTATACAGGCAGATGCCGGAAGGATGTTCTCATAGAGTTGCAGTGGCCTTTGTGCACGGTTGTGGTTTTTCAGTCTTTTATGATAGTTTGGGTTAACAGGCATACAAGCATGAGAAGGTTTTCATGGCCTTCCCTGGCTTTGTCAAGGTGTTTTTTTGTTTTGTTTTGTTTTTACATTAGTGACTCTGTTTTGATCCTGACAACTTTGACATCATCATTCAAAACTTGCTTATCAAATAGCCAGGAAACCCAATATTAAGGTATTTGATTATATGAATTATCATTCTCAATAATGATTTTTCCCTCCTACCTGCTTTCTAAAATTTTGGTTTTATTTTTATTATCCTATATGTTTGTTTTTCATCCATTTCAAATGGATTTCCAAGCCATTCCTGGTAAAGTCCCTGGGCCCAAGTAATTAAATATATCCCTGTTGATTTAACTCAGAAACTGCTTCGCCTGGTTGTTTTTAACATGGTACATGGTTGGAAGGATGTGTGTCTGAATGTCAAGTCACCATCTTTGATCTTTGATCCAGTCATGATCTCCTCTGAGTTTTACTCCTGGCTACAGAAAGATGTGAAGAGGGTTCAGTGACCTTCAAGAAAATTTGTATTATTTTATGGCTCATGGATTAATCTTCCCTTTTCTGATATGATCTGCCTTGTGACCTGGGATTTTGGCTTTCATTACTAATGAGGATTGATGTTCCCAAAGGAAGATAGCCCTTAAGTCTCCTTATTGGAAATGAGACCTTCCCATTTTTTCCCATCCAGAAAGTGTGATCTGTATCTCCTTTCATCATGGGAAGTTATGCTATGAAGCACCCTTCTGCTTTTGCTGTTTCCAGATCTTCATTCCATCTTCATCCAGGTCATTGCCACTGATTAAATCTTGTAAATTTAAATTGGTTTTCCAGTTTGTGGAGGATAATTTGATATTGTCCTTATTTACATTTGATAATTACAGATTAAGTCACTTGACTAGAGACACTAGTACAAGTAGTATCAGGATCATGAAGTTTGTCTCCATTGAGGTCAAACCCTGATATTCCTTATAGAATTTTGTTATTTTGCACAGAGTAAGCACTTGGAGACTTTTGTAGTTGTTAATGGAGAAAACTAAGTAACTGAGGAAATAAATCGAAGGGGACCTATAGTGATATCTGGCTCCCAATAATGATGCCTATTCTTAGAACCAGTCTTTGTGACTTCTCCAGTAGCAATGTAGGGTCACAGCTAAGGTCTGGCTGTGTTTTGGGAGCTTTGTGTGTGACCTTGTGTCAACTGGTTCATGTTTATGCTTTGACTTTCACCTGTACCTGTCTCAGACCTGTTTGAAAAAGAAGGAGATTATAAATTTGATATTTAAATACACTGCTATTCTAGGAGGGCCTTACAACTGTGTACTTTTTTTGCCTGGACTACCATCTGATCTGGAAGAAGAGTTAACTTCTTGTTTTCTGCTTGTCAGTTTAGGGCGTTGAAACTTGAGCTTGTTCTCATACATAGAAAAATGACTTTTCCAGCTATATCCCTAAGTATATCATTGCTATAGTTTCTTACCTAGCGCCTAAAATAACTTCTATTCCATTATTAATAATAATATTGTTATTTTAAGTTACAGGAAACTGTCTTGAAATGACTATCCCTTTATCTAGTTCCCATCAGAAAGTATTTACTGAGTTCTCTTTGGGGGCATGTTACTCTACTAGATTAACAGAATAAAATAATAAAGAATAATAAACATGTTTTCTCCTCTCTAGGCATTAAAGGTTTAATAGCTAAGATAGTTATGTAAATTCATTAAAGTAATTTTACAGGATCATATGTGTACTGAGCTTTTACAAGATCTCTTATATACTTTAGTTTCTTATGCTATCCTGGGAAAGTTTGTGTTTAAAATTTTTACTTTTTTGTCCCACAAACTCACCAAATAGCATACATTAGTTAAGTGAAGTTTTTTTGCATACAAATAATACCTCAGTGAAACTGGGAAAACATTAATATCCACTCCCCCTACCACCCTTATAAAAAAATCAAAACATATGTACTCATCCTTCAAGGCCCTTGCCACATGCCTTTCCTGTTTTCCCTAGTCACTGTGAAAAAACAAGCAAACAAACTAAAACCACTAACTTTTACTTGTAAGGGTGAAGGAGATAGCACAATTCTGAAGATTTTCTGAAATTTTATGGAAAATTACTTTCTCCATCTCTGAAGTCTACCCTAAAAATTCTCTGAACCTCTGAGCTTATTTCTATGTATATTCACCCATGCTGCAATGACATGCGTTCTTCATTCCACAAAATATTGCCCTATTTTAGACTTACATTCTAAAGATCAAAGTTTTCAGGATAATTGGTAACAAGGCAGAAACAGAGAAGAGGTTTTAGCCTCTCTTGGTTTTTATGTTTCTGTGGCCTTTGTCTCTAGGTCAGGGTAAGTTTCTGCAAGGTTTCCTTTTGCTAAGCCTAAAATTCAGAGTAACCAGTCTTAAGTTTGCTGTTGGGATGTCTTGCAAATACAAATGCTTTCTTGGGTATATCAAGAGGCATCCTTTTTTTTTGAGACGGAGTCTCGCTCTGTTGCCCAGGCTGGAGTGCAGTGGCGCAATCTCCACTCACTGCAAGCTCTGCCTCCCGGGTTCATGCCATTCTCCTGCCTCAGCCTCCCATGTAGCTGGGACTACAAGCGCCCACCACCACACCCCGCTAATTTTTGTATTTTTAGTAGAGACGGGGTTTCACCATGTTAGCCAGGATGGTCTTGATCTCCTGACCTCGTGATCTGCCCGCCTCGGCCTCCCAAAGTGCTGGGATTACAGGCGTGAGCCACCGCGCCCGGCCTCAAGAGGCATTCTTTATCACCTCCCTAGAGATCTTCAAGTGGTCAGATGCTCAGCAGTTCTATAACCATGAGTAATCCTGTAATAGAGGCATCTTTGGGTCTGTCACTGTATCTGGATGAGATAATGTGTTATGTTTAAGATAAAAGACCAGTAAATTCACGTGTCATCTCAAGTGAAGAGGGCTCCTAGGTGCTACATTCTTCCTTTTACTCCTAGGGGCACTGGGTGTGAGGGTTAAGTCATGATAGCTGGCCAAACCTATTCATCCTGTGATCTTTATGACTTTGATCTATGGTCTCCATACTGTGTTAGGGTGAGGTTAGAAGTTAGAGTACAAAGAATGTTAATATTACCTCATCCTCATCCCATTCAATTCAAAAAATACTTTTAAGTAACTACTAGATACGAAGCTCTAGACCGGACAGTGGGACCTGGGAATTACATAAAAGCTAATCTGATAGTCTTTGCCTTTGAGAAACTCCTACAGTAGTTGTAAAGACTGACTCTTAAATATACGTTGTACTATGATGTAGTTCTCTTATTTATGAAGTGTTATGAGGTCATAGAGAAATAAATCATAAATGCTACCTAGAAGAATTAGAGAAATAGAGGCCTTCCGGGCAGAGGAAACAGCATTTGCAAAAGCATAAGTGTGCGAGAACATAATGTCTTTGGAAAAAAATCAGTGTCATTGGAGTATAGGCTACATAGTGATGAATGGTAGTTGATTAAATGGATTGGAGCTTACTTGTAAAAACTCTATGCATTTTTTCCCTATAAACAATGGTAAGTCATAGTAAATTTTTAAATGTGCAGAGTGGCATGACCACATTTGTGTATTAGAAAGATAATATGTGCAGTGGTATAGAAGATGTACCAGCCCAAGGGAGAACAATTAGAAAAGTAAATTATGTCATTCAATGATCCAATGAGAGACTGCTGCAATGACAAAATAGTTCGTTTGGGGCGAGATTTCTGGAATCCAGTCACTAAACTTTGGTAACTAATTGAATGAAGAGCAGAGAGTAGAGGATGAGTTACAAAAAGGAAATGGTTAATGTGAGTTTTTTTAAGGCAGAAGATTTGGTAGATGATACCATAGATTAACAGAATATATATAAAAATGGAAAATGAAGACTCTAAGTTATAATTGACCACAAATAAAGTTGGCGTCCATGCACAGAAATACAGACTGTGTGCATTAAATAAGTAGTGTTCTAGAGTTGACTGATCCTTTGGAAAGTTTTGTAAATGTAAGAATTTCTGTGAATAAACATAAGCAGGCCTGTCAGCAAGTCCAGTCAGGTTGAGATCTAATATAAAACACAAAAAATCTCCAAAAAGTCTCCTAAATCCCAGTCTGGAATTCTGTTTGGGTTGGTTTGGTTTTCTTTTGTAGGTAAATCATGTATGATTCATAGAGAACTCCTTTAGGACTCTGTGATTACACACATGGGTATTGCATTTGGGTCGACAGTGACATAATTTTGTAATAAAGGGTGGGTTGGCAGGAGACATTTCCAGGGTACATGGATACCAGAACAGCAGTTCCAACCAGAAACCGTCACTCTTCCAAAAGATATCTGAGTAATTGCCACATACTTTTTAAAATAAATAAGGAAAAAGGAATCACCTCCCTGATCTACTCTAGAGACACTGTTTCAAGATTACCAGCTAGAGAGGATTCTTAGGAGACAAGAAAGTTTTGGCTACTCTCTTCCAATTTTAAATCTCCAGTGCTACTGCCCAGGAGCTTGAATTTCATTTGGCTTTAAATTGTATGAGTCCTTAATCTATCACCCCTACTTGTCATAAATGATATTCTATTCTTTGCTATTCTTTCAGTAGAGAAAGAACTAAGCTTTTCTAAAATGTAAGTCTAGCTGGGAGATGATCACTCATCTCTTTTTTATTTTTATTTTAAGTTCTGGGGTACTTGTATAGGATGTGCAGTTTTGTTACATAGGTAAACGTGTGTTGTGAGATTTCTCATCTCTTTGTGTTTAGTGACTCATCTGCTATATGTATTATCTCAGACAATATTGTAACCTGGGATAATGACATACATTTTTAGGAATGTAAGTAAAACAATCTCTTTATTGCACCCTATTTAATTCCTCTTGCCCCTTCCAGAGGGAAATTGGGCATCTGCACACCAAAGTGAGTAGCCAGGAGGGTTACACTTGGTTTGAGTAGCTCTAAGCACACAGCTATGACTTACCCATCTTCCTCATGGCCCCCAATCCTACCACACTTTCCTTTGTTTACTGTCCTTTGATTATAAGTTATTTCATAGTGAATAAATGCTTACATCTAAAACATTCCAGGAGATTACACACTGCCAACTTTATTCCATGCAAAAAGTAAGCTACCCTAGGTCCCTTCTATAACAATTTGTCTGTGGTCTGGGGTGGGGACTGGTGACCAGCTCATAGCTTTTTGGTTTTTACCAGCCAGTTCCATATATCTTTCGACCTTGCTACTTCCTATTTAGAATCATCTTTGAGATCAGGATACAGAATTTCAACAAAATGGGTAAATTGCAGGCTGAATTGCAGTTTGGATTGCAAGAATGAAGAGAAAATTCTCAGAAAGTATAATATTCTCTCTTTCTCCACCTACTCCTTAAAAAGGTATTCCTTGTAAGTCACTCCCAGCCATCCCCAATGACAGCAGCAACAGGGAGAGAGGTTTACTATGAAATCATCAGTGCCATATTGGATATAATAGGGAAAAGCTGTTTGACCCCTTGGTTGAGAGTCAATGCATTGCACCAGCAAAGGTAATCAAGTTGATATCTGGAGCTCTGCAGCAACCCTCCTCTTCAGTGTATTACTCTTACCTGAATGCTCAATTATAGAAGTTGAAAATGGAGTTGTGGAATCTGGATTATGTTCATTTTTTTAAAATGATACAGTGATATTTAAGTGTAAGCTTGGTTTTACCATGAAAGGCAGCAATGTAATATGATGTCAACTAAACAGCAAACAGAATCCTCTACTGCCAACGTGCCTCAGGGATGAGTTGGGCTGAAACTTCAGGATCTAGAAATAAAACAAGGTTTTTTTTGGGAAACAGGTATATGGTACCTATGGAAAGATCAGAAGGAAGATAGTATATGTGGTTGCGTTTTCTAGTTAAAGAGGTTTTTATTGTTGTTGTTTGTTTTTTGTTTCTGTTTTTGTTTTTTTGAGATGGAGTCTCACTCAGTTGCCCAGGCTAGAGTACAATGGCATGATCTTGGCTCACTGCAAACTCCACCTCCCGGGTTCAAGTGATTCTCCTGTCTCAGCCTCCCGAGTAGCTGGGATTACAGGCACCTGCTATCATGCCTGGCTAAATTTTGTATTTTTGTAGAGATGGGGTTTCACTATGTTGGCCAGACTGGTCTTGAACTCCTGACCTCAGGTGATCTGCCTGCCTCAGCCTCCCAAAGTGCTGGAATTACAGACGTGAACCACCACACCTGGCCTAGTTAAAGAGTTTAAAAGTAAACTTTGAAAGTAATATCTAAATGTTGCAGATGTAGGACTTACTTTCTCTTTTGTATTTTGGGGCAGTACTAGATCTGTGTTATTGTAGGGGAAATTAAAAGATGCTTTTTTAAAAAGCAGATAGCACCAAAGTCAATGATTAGAGATTTTTGTATACACACACACACACACACACACATATATATATATCACTAGATTTTATTCAAAGGAAGATAAGATGAACTCTCAATTCCATTGGCTGAACTCTCAATCCCATTGGCCACACCAATGGGGGAAATTGGCTGAGATCAGAATTTGACTCAAAATACTGCAGATGGGCACATGCCTCAGGACATCCTGAGGCTGTGTCACAGGCACAAAATTAAAAATAAAAAAATACTGTGGACATTATACATTTTCATACTGAAAAATGAAGCCTTTATGAAAGAAGGCTAGTCGTCAGGTTGAGTCTGCACCCTCCATTCTCCCCTTCTCCTCTTCTTTTACTGGGAAGTGTCTGACTCTCTAACAACCTGGCAACATTGAAAGCTTTGTCCACAAAGCTCAGAAACCTCGTTAGCCTTGTTTTTGGAGCAGGAAGGAAGAGGTAGATTTTGGTGGTGAAAATGTGTTGCAAAAGTTTAGTTTCACTGGCTACGATATTGATGAGAGAATGGCTCAGACCCTTTGAACTGAATGAAATGGAAAATGATGAGTAAGGTAATGTTTCCTGTCATAAATCAAGATAAAGAAAACAGATAGTTATAAAGTTCATCATTTCTGAAAAAAAAAGTGCATGCCAGCTCTGTTCTATGTCACCCAAAGGACTCTCTGCCTTACCTTTAGGACAGCTTATGGGAACACCTTCATCCCATGCCTACTAACCCCAAGCTGGTGGTAGAGAAGATTGCTCTTATTTTAGAAAGAGCTTCTCTATGCTGCAGAGAAGAATGTCTTACTCTTTTCTCAGGGAATCTGCCACCTCCACTTATCTACCATGATAATTATAACAAAAGAGATAAGGAAGTGTCCTACAGATATAAGCCTGGCTACACTCTCATTGGAACTAACTCTGTGCAGCGTATGTCCTTGGAAACCTGGAACCATGTAGCACTAAAATGTGCAGGTGCCCAAAGTTCTACTCCATCTAAAGAAAACTCAACAGTTCCCTGCTTACGTATCAACCTTGTCTCTTTTTTTCAAGTGAAATCATGGGATGCCACTCCAAACCAACTTCTCAATGGTTATGTAGCTCCTACTCCTAATCTTTAACCTGGGACAGAGGTTTCCTTTGTGATGAGAGGTGAATGTGAGGTGATGGGGCCTGAACTGAGACCTAGAACCCATAGTTAAACATTGTGAAGTGTGATCTCTAAAGACAGTTATTTTTTTTCTGACTTTTTCTCTCTTTTTCTCTGTCCTTTATGACTTAAAGCTCTGTCATTAACCAAGCCCTCTTTAGTTTCTCCAAATGTATGTATTACGCATGGCCAGCCAAAGCTGGGAATTGTCCTTTCAGCAGTTGAAAGAGCAAAGCTTTAGATTAGAAGTGAAGGCTCCAAATATGGAGAATGAATAGATGATCCTGGGTTCAATAAGAGGGACTCTCTGGAGTAAACTTGAGGATCAAGATGTTTGATGTTTTCTTCACTAGAAAAGGAGACTATTTTTTTCTAGATGGTCACAAGAATCTTGATATTTGGATGCAAAAGAGGGGAGGAAGAATGTTAAAAGGAATATGATTTTTAAGATTTTATTTTTCTATATGTTTTTTCCTAGTCTGAAGTTATCATGTAGTTGGGTCGATCACAAATAACCTTGGACTTTTTCCCTGAAGTCAAAAATCTTAAAAATATAGATCCCATTAATACCATCAACTTGAGAGAAGTGACTAATTTGACTGAGAATTGGTTTGTTCTGGTGATGACTTGTTACCCTTTATTGTTTAATGTTCCAGTTAAATGGCAAATCTTCTAGTCAGTATGTCCCAGAAGGAATGACAACACCCTGGAATAATAAATTTCTGTCTAGGGAGTGGAAAACAAAACAACCAAGTATGGATCTTGCCTTTTGATGTTTGGTGTGTTCCCACCCATATATCAATTATCACATCTTATCCATATGTGTGCTTTGAATATATATATGCCACTCTTCTCTGTCTTCTGGAATGCAGACCAATATTATATTGCAGATTCTATATATATAAAGATAACAGTTCTCGAAAATTACCCTTACTGAAACCAAGTATAGCACTGATGTGATGAAACAGTTTGGCTATATCTTCTTATGCCAGTTCTCACTCAAGACCTCCTCTTGGAGCCAAAAGAAAGTTAACTGAAAGTTCTAGAGGTTGGCAATTTTCCCTTAATTCTGAGACTGCCTCAGAAAAGGTGTGCGTAACAAAGTAACTGTAAACAATATCCTTCATGGTTATTAGGACAAGTAAATGAAGAATATGAGGCCATTATTCAAAACCTCTGTTCACTTCCTGTGGCTTTTTCAAAGTGTTCCAGCATCAAGTCATGACAAATCACCTGTAGTGAGGCTCTAGTATCTTCAGCAGCAGGACCAAATGTGGTAATCACAGCCTGTACCCCCAGTTGTGTGTTTGAAATAGCCATTGAATAATTAGTATGTTCCAGGTATTGTACTTTCTCTGTGCATGTACTTTTAGCACTGGATTCTCACTGCACCTTATGAAGTAGTTTGCATTATACTGTAGACTAAGAAACTGAAGCTTAAAGAGGGTAAGACTTGCTTGAAGTCACACAGCTATTGAATGACTGTGGGGATTTGAAACTAGGTCTGCTGAGCTCAAATTTCCTTAATACATGGTACCTTCCCACATGTAACTAATGTGCCAGTAATATGTTATTTTCATGTGGTAAATTTGCCTTTTATTTCATTATTAAAATTGATTAGATTCAGAACTTTTGGATACATTCTTTTCATTATTATTGTTTGATCAAGATGATTCATGTTGATCTGTTTGCTGAGGATGAAGAAAAAGATAAGAATTTAGGAGCTTGGGAGTAAGCAGGGAAGAAATAAGCTATACGTATTTCTAAGTCTGTTTCTGAAAAAGTTGTGTGATATATATTTGGATATTTTACCTATATTTGAATATTTTATCACCATGATCAGTATGCTTACCAAATTCCTTTTCTACTTTTCAGGAATTTCTTGTGGCTCTCCTCCTCCTATCCTAAATGGCCGGATTAGTGATTATTCTACCCCCATCACTCTTGGTACTGTGATAAGGTACATATGTTCAAATGGCTTCCGCCTCATTGGAGAAAAAAATACAATTTGCATAACTAAAGACAAAGTGGTTGGAATCTGGGATAAACCTGCTCCTAAATGTGAATATTTCAATAAATATTCTACTTGCCCTGAGCCCATAGTACCAGGAGGATACAAAACTAGAGGCTCTGTACCACCCTACAGACATGGTGATTTTGTGACATTTGCCTGTAAAACCAACTTCTCCATGAACGGAAACAAGTCTGTTTGGTGTCAAGCAAATAATAGGTGGGGACCGACACGACTACCAACCTGTGAAAGTGGTGAGTATGAAAAGAAAGCTGAGTTGGGAGGTGGGGTCTTGCTTTTCTATGCAGACCACGCTTTGTACCCTCCTGAAGGACAAACAGTGTGAACATGTAATGATGGGGGTGGAAGAAGGAAACAAGGGAAAAGGTGCAAGTTATGGCTTCTTCATTTTTCTTCATGGAGGAATATAACTGCTCATTCAAAAAACATCAGTTGAGCAAAGGAATTTAAAGTACAATGGAAAAATGTAATTAAACATACCTAATAATTGAGTAGGGTAAGTTTTGCAAGGATGGAGCCAGAGTTTGTTGGGGTTGTAGGAATAGGGTGATTTTCAACTGTATATCTGTGTTACTATTAAAATGAGAAGAAAGATGGGATCTTATAGCAAAAATATACCCAATGGATTTGAAATTAATGTATAAGTATCTGCTAATACAGTCTGGCACAGGTGATATCCTTCTCTCTGTAGTCTCTGTAAACATGTTTTGAAGTTATCCACTATTTCCCCAAGTCATCTTCTGAGCCATCACATTTCAAATAAATGCCTTTGAAAATAGGGACCTATGTAAATTCTTCATTCCTTTTCCTTTGGTTTGGTTTATGTTGCTGCTGAAATATAAATCTGAATTTGAATTTCACAATTACAAGAATTGGCAATATTTAACAAAAATTATACTATTAAATTAGGTATTTATTTTCTTAATAAAGAACAATGTTGACAAATTTTAAGCAGATTAAAGAGCTGACAAAACTGTTAAATTAGTATAAAATGGGATTGTATTTATTGATCAATTGATAAATAGATAGCGTTGGAGAAAGGAGATCTTATGATAGTCAGAAAGCTTAATGACTGTTGAAAACAAGCTTTTGTAACGATTTAGACAGACGTATATGTATGGACATGGAAGGATATTGTATACATGTTGCTAAGTAGAGGAAGTAAGGCATAGAGTATGTATTAGTTGTACACACACACTATATATGTATCATGCGTAGGATCCCAATAAACTATATTACTAATATCTACCAGGATAGCCCTTGAAATGATAGCATGCTACTTTTGGAACAGAGAATAAGCTTAAGGATAGGGTGAGAATATAGGTGAAAACTGACATTTTTGGTAATTGAAGTTTTTCACAAGGCAAATGTAATTCACATAGTGTAACTAAAAATGAAAAATAATGTACTATTCATGGCTATTTATGGCATAAGATGGATACACTTAAACCATACCTGTTTGATCTTTAAAAGACTAGGTCAAAAGTTAATAACAACTGGCTACCATAGATCATGTGTTATTTATTTAGATCTGTATCCTAAGTCAGCATCTAGATCAAGCTTGTCCAACTTGCTGCCTGTGGACAGCATGTGGCCCAGGATGGCTTTGAATATGGCCCAACAGAAATTCATAAACTTTCTTAAACCATTATGAGATTTTTTTTGCAATTTTTTTAGCTCATCAGCTATCATTAGTGTTAGTGTATATTATGTGTGGCCCAAGACAATTTTTCTTCTTCCAATGTGGCCCAGGGAAGGCAAAAGATTGGACCCCCTTGATTCTAGATTGTGAAGGATGCATCATCTGATGGCTTTTTTTCCTGGTATGTGTGTGCAAAGTTTTCCCTCTGGAGTGTCCAGCACTTCCTATGATCCACAATGGACATCACACAAGCGAGAATGTCAGCTCCATTGCTCCAGGATTATCTGTGACTTACAGCTGTGAATCTGGTTACTTGCTTGTTGGAGAAAAGATCATTAACTGTTTGTCTTCGGGAAAATGGAGTGCTGTCCCCCCCACGTGTGAAGGTACCCTAAATTTACAATCTATTTTAAGAATCTGGGCTGTTCTGTTATTTGCCACACATTTCTCATCTTTGGTTTGTTTTTTAGAGGCACGCTGTAAACCTCTAGGACGATTTCCCAATGGGAAGGTAAAGGAGCCTCCAATTCTCCAAGTTGGTGTAACTGCAAACTTCTTCTGTGATGAAGGGTGAGTGTCAGGATTATTTATGAGATTTAATTCATTTGGCTCGTGTGTGCATGGTGTGGACTATGAAACCTGCAGAAGGTTCCTCTGTGAGGATTTCTGGGCAGCCTGGGGTAGGGTTGTGGGAGGTAATGCTGATAAAAGGAACAGGTGCACACCGATTGAATGAACTTGTCTTGAACTGTAAGTAGAGGCTGCTGTTCTTCAGCACAAACTGCCTAATAGTTCTGAATGACAGTCTTCTGTCTCCAGGTATCAACTGCAAGGCCCATCTTCTAGTCGGTGTGTAATTGCTGGACAAGGAGTTGCTTGGACAAAAATGCCAGTATGTAAAGGTAGGCTAGGCAACGATGGTCTGACAGCACTGCATTCTCAGCTTAACTAAAAGCTTTTGGTTCAGTCATTGCCTTACGGACTCTTACAGAACACAGAACTCCTAGAGATCTTTAAGGACATGGTCTTCACCAAAGCATCCTTATATTTTGCTTCCTCAATTAAAATAGGGTTCCTAGGCTTTCCCCCTTCTGAAAGCTATGTAGACCTTCTAAGTAGGTAGCCAGACCATGTACATAAAGAAAATTGTATATCTGGTAAAATAAATCAAAGGATCAGTAGAGTACATATACTCAGGAATGAAGCTTGAGAATCATACTTCTAAATTATGTTGCTTTAGCTGCCTTGATTGATTCATTATAGATTCAGATATCACTGTCCTAGGATAGTGGTATCAAGGAACATCTGGGGCATTCTTTGTTTTCAGTACATCTATGATCTTGTCATTTCTTTCTGCAATTTCCCTAGAAATTTTTTGCCCATCACCTCCCCCTATTCTCAATGGAAGACATACAGGCAACTCACTAGCAAATGTCTCATATGGAAGCATAGTCACTTACACTTGTGACCCGGACCCAGAGGAAGGAGTGAACTTCATCCTTATTGGAGAGAACACTCTCCGTTGTACAGTTGATAGTCAGAAGACTGGGACCTGGAGTGGCCCTGCCCCACGCTGTGAACTTTCTACTTCTGCGGTTCAGTGTCCACGTCCCCAGATCCTAAGAGGCCGAATAGTATCTGGGCAGAAAGATCGATATACCTATAACGACACTGTGATATTTGCTTGCATGTTTGGCTTCACTTTGAAGGGCAGCAAGCAAATCCGATGCAATGCCCAAGGCACGTGGGAGCCATCTGCACCAGTCTGTGAAAAGGGTGAGTGTTCTGGTACTCAGAAAAGGTGCTTCTGATTTGTTTTCTTGAAAAATTAGAAGAAGGGGTTATGGGCTTTAAGTAGGGCCTTGTCCAGTTTATATTCCCCTCAAATCTACTAAATGGAATCACTATAAATTTTGTAGAGGGCATTCTTATCACCAGCCCCCCACCATTGTTTTATTTTATGGGAATATGCTTGGGAGAATAAATGTTAGGAATCACTAAGTTTCCCATTTCTATAGGGGAAAAAGCCAGGAGAAAAATGCTTGTTTGTCTTAATAGTGACTTCTTAAAAGAGAAGTCATTCAATCCCTCATTCCTAGGGATATATCAGAATCTCCCATAAAAACATACAAGGTGATTCCTTATGAAGGAAAGAGACAGGAGAGGAGTTGCAGCACCCAGTGGAAACTGAACAACATCTGCAGCAGCCTAAGTGCAGAAAACAACAACAACAACAAAAGATTGGGAAACGGTGACCTAAAATTACCCAAAGTTGGTCTGCAACATATGTTCTGTATCATACAGCGGCAACCAGAGTGGAATTGTAGCACGAATGTCAATTTCTTTGGCTCAGTTTCTTTCTGTGGTTGTTTACTTAAGCAGTTATGTTTTGTTTTGTTTTTGTCCTTTCGTTTAGAATGCCAGGCCCCTCCTAACATCCTCAATGGGCAAAAAGAAGATAGACACATGGTCCGCTTTAACCCTGGAACATCTATAAAATATAGCTGTAACCCTGGCTATGTGCTGGTCGGAGAAGAATCCATACAGTGTACCTCTGAGGGGGTATGGACACCCCCTGTACCCCAATGCAAAGGTGCCAGGCCTCAAATGTAGACGTTTTGTTCACTTTAAGATTGCCTTGTATTAAATTCTCATCCTAGTTTCTTTTCTTAGTGGCAGTGTGTGAAGCTACAGGAAAACAACTCTTGACAAAACCCCAGCACCAATTTATTAGACCACATGTTAACTCTTCTTGCGATGAAGGGTGAGTGAAGGTTGACTCAGTCTGACTCAAGTCTGATGTATCAGCACACACTGCAGGCTCTATGTAAGAGTTTGTGTCAGTACACCCTGCAAGCTCTGTGTAAGAGTTTGTCTCAGGTGCTTGCCTGTCACGTGGTTATGGAAGTGTCTGTCATACTATTTTTCCATGCATGGAAGTTATGCCTGTGCAATGAGAGGTTGGTGCTGATGTTGGCCACATTTTTGTTGTTATTGCTTCTTGGCCTGAAAGTAGTGAGTCTGCTTGGGAGCCCATGACTCTTGCTTAACTTAGTGGTCACCTGATGGCAAAATGACATACATGACTCTGTCTCTAGGTACAAGTTAAGTGGGAGCGTTTATCAGGAGTGTCAAGGTACAACTCCTTGGTTTATGGAGATTCGTCTTTGTAAAGGTGAGTAGCAAAAGTGATACAGGAGCTGAAATAATGTAAGATCTATACATTTCCTGGGAGATTTTTGTTTTGGGACATGTTAGGGGAATTAGAGTATTAGATTATGTTCTATTAATTTTGCCAATAGTTATGGTTGCAGTTTTGCCATGCCTTTCTTTTGCTACCTTTTTCTTCACCAATAACTTAAATGTACTTGGTTATTGATTCTATTTTGTGATTTATGATTATGGGAATAATGACAGCAGTGAGTATATGAGCCATCATCTTAATTTGGGTATACACAGTTTAATGTAGAGAGTAAAGGATTGGTGTCAGATCTGAATTCACATTCTGTCTCTACTGCTTACTAGTGTGAGACCTTGAACCAATTGTACAACTCCTCTGAAACTCTAGCCTTTCTTCTGTAAAATCTGCATAAGACTACAGACTAGGAAGTCCAGAGAATGTAAATAAAAAGTAAAAAGGGCCAGGTGCGGTAGCTCACACCTGTAATCCCAGCACTTTGGGAGGCCGAGGGGGATAGATCATGAGGTCAGGAGATTGAGACCATCCTGGCTAACATGGTGAAACCCCATCTGTACTAAAAATACAAAAAATTAGCTAGGAATAGTGACATGTGCCTGTGGTCCTAGATACTTGGGAGGCTAAGGCAGGAGAATCACTTGAACCCAGGAGGTGGAGCCTGCAGTGAGCCGAGATCACAACACTGCACTCCAGCCTAGGCAACAGAGCAAGACTCCATCAAAAAGTAAAATAAAATAAAAATAAAATTTTAAAAAGACTACAGATTTCAAATTATTCAAATTAAATTGTACCATTGCTACTTTCTAAATGAGGAAACTGCTTATCACAAAGTAGGTGCTCATTTAACAATAAGTTTTCTCAGCTAACCATATAAATTATATCAGCTGTGCACGGTGGCTCATGCCTGTAATCCCAGCACTTTGGAGAGGCCAAGGCAGCCGGATCACAAGGTCAGGAGATCGAGACCATCCTGGCTAACACGGTGAAACCCTGTCTCTACTAAAATACAAAAAGCTAGCTGGGCATGGTGTTGCACACCTGTAGTCCCAGCTACTCGGGAGGCTGAGGCAGGAGAATGGCATGAACCCGGGAGGCGGAGCTTGCAGTGAGCCGAGATCGCGCCACTGCGCTCCAGCCTGGGCGACACAGTGAGACTCCATCTCAAAAAAAAGAAAAAAAGGAAAGAAAGAAAGAAAAACTATCATATCACCTCAGCCCAAAGAGAGTACTCAAGAAAGCCTAATTCTATTCCCTTGTGTCTTTTATTCTCCTATTGCCTAGTTAAGAAGAATTATTCTTTTAATTAGCAATTTACTATTGGGCCTAAACTCATAATGTGATATTAATCAACCACATTCACTTTTAATAAAGATTTTCTTTCCTATGAAATGTGTCTAAATTGAATGTTACATACTTAATGAGCTTTCACATAGCTCACATCATGAAAATGTACCCATACCATCCAGGAAACAATAGATTCATAGCCAGCATCATTTCTGTTCTTTGGTGTTTAATACAGGAACTCAATTCTACAGTATCTTTTCATCTCTCTAGAAATCACCTGCCCACCACCCCCTGTTATCTACAATGGAGCACACACCGGGAGTTCCTTAGAAGATTTTCCATATGGAACCACGGTCACTTACACATGTAACCCCGGGCCAGAAAGAGAAGTGGAATTCAGCCTCATTGGAGAGAGCACCATCCGTTGTACAAGCAACGATCAAGAAAGAGGCACCTGGAGTGGCCCGGCTCCCCTATGTGAACTTTCCCTCCTTGCTGTCCAATGCTCACATGTCCATGTTGCAAATGGATATAAGATATCTGGCAAGGAACCCCCATATTTCTACAATGACACTGTGACATTCAAGTGTTTTAATGGATTTACTTTGAAGGGCAGTAGTCAGATTCGTTGCAAAGCTAATAACACCTGGGATCCTGAAATACCAGTTTGTGAAAAAGGTAAAAACCCAATAAGGGGGAAAGAAAAGGAGAGATTTACTTAATTACTCTTGTTTATTATCTCACACCCAAAACCGCATCATGGAAAGAGGCAAGAGGGGCACAGATTACTTTCCATTTCTTCCATCCTGTAATAGATGTTCTCTGTGGTGTGTGTGTTCATGCGAATGCCCACTTGGATCTGGGATCTATTCAGGGTAGATAATGAGAGAGCCTTCTTAAAGAGCAAACAGCATTCAGTGGTGAATTTGAGCTTCATGATCTTTGGCAGCAGAGTTTCAGATTGTCTGTCCAATGTTATACACTTAGTGTTCTTCAGTAGAAATTCCTCCGTGTTGGTATTTATGTAGGGAGTTTTTCTCTTCAGGCTGCCAGCCACCTCCTGGGCTCCACCATGGTCGGCATACAGGTGGAAATACGGTCTTCTTTGTCTCTGGGATGACTGTAGACTACACTTGTGACCCTGGCTACTTGCTTGTGGGAAACAAATCCATTCACTGTATGCCTTCAGGAAATTGGAGTCCTTCTGCCCTGCGGTGTGAAGGTACTTTCAGTTCCAGAGTTGTCCTTCTCTTTGATATGAGACATCTATAAATACTGTAATTCCATCCTTGCTTCTCCAGAAACATGCCAGCCTGTGAGAGAGGATCTTCAAGAACTTCCAGTTGGTTCACGTTTGGAGCTAGTTAATACATCCTGCCAAGATGGGTGAGTATGAAATGTTCTATTCTGAGAAAAGGTCTCCACCTCGTTTTGTGGATTAACTCGACCTTCAACTTGTCTTGGTGGAATCCTTTAGAGGCTCCTCATTGTCACATGCGTGGAGAATATGAGGTTCCAATGGCCTAACTAGCAACTCTGACTCTTCAGTCCTCTCTTGACATGGAAAGGGCTTTGCTTAACTCAAAAGTAGTTTATTTATTTATTTTTTTTTACTTGGAGGACCAAGAATTTCAACTCCTCTCTGCCAAAGTTCTTATTTAGAAGTCCCTTTGTGCATGTGGTTTGAAGAGATGTGATATTGGGAACAGGAAATGCATTATAATCTGTCTCTCTGTAGGTACTGGTTGACTGGACATACTTACCACAAGTGTCAAGATGATGAAAATGGAATTTGGTTCAAAAAGATTCCACTTTGTAAAGGTAAGTTAGAAAAAATAAAAGCCTGACCATGGTAATGGAGGACTAGAGAGGGCAGGTTGCTGAAGAACTAGTCTACCACTGCTTTGGCAGTCTTAGGGATCTCCCTCATTGGAGGTTAGATATGAAAAATCTTATGGTGTTGGTCAGCATGGACACTGAGAAACATTGTCAAGTAGAAAGTATTTTCCATGCATCTGCTAATTTTGCTAATAACAAAATACATAGCCCATATTCCTAGGTCATGGGAACATAGCTGTATTTCTTTCTTCCTTTACACTTTATTTTCTGAATGTTTATGGAGTATATAGTACTCATATAATCACATTGAATAAAGTTGTTTTTTAAAAAAGCATAATCCATATTCCAAAATTTAAGTTATTTTTTGTTATGTGAAATATATGCAGTTGCATATTGTCATTTGTACCTGAATGAAGACCGCTTACCTTGAGGTACTAGCTGAGGCAGAATTCCCTAAATCTCTTCCGCAGTTATTCACTGTCACCCTCCACCAGTGATTGTCAATGGGAAGCACACAGGCATGATGGCAGAAAACTTTCTATATGGAAATGAAGTCTCTTATGAATGTGACCAAGGATTCTATCTCCTGGGAGAGAAAAAATTGCAGTGCAGAAGTGATTCTAAAGGACATGGATCTTGGAGTGGGCCTTCCCCACAGTGCTTACAATCTCCTCCTGTGACTAGCTGCCCTAACCCAGAAGTCAAACACGGGTACAAGCTGAATAAAACGCTTTCTGCATATTCCCACGATGACATAGTGTATGTTGACTGCCATCCCGGCTTCATCATGAACGGTAGTCGCATGATTAGGTGTCATACTGATAACACATGGGTGCCAGGTGTGCCAACTTGTATCAAAAAAGGTAAGATACTTGAAGAAATAAATTATGGGATGTTGTACAGAGTAAAGAAAAAAGGTTTTGAATCTGCACTTGACATTCTGCCTAAAGAAAAGCATCTAAGAGCTAAGGCCATTATATTGTTTTACAAGATATCTGCCTTTTCCTATCTTCTCACTTGATTGTTTGTTTTCTCTTTCCTTTCTCAGTGTATTGAGCAATAAATAGTACATGAAAGGATAATGGCTAACTTCCAAATTGATAGAGTCTCCAAAACTGTTATTCTTATGACTTTAGTATAAGAAAAATGCACATACATTTTTGGCAAATGATTGGCAGTAATATTGCTAATAATTTGATATTTAAGGCTATGTTGCCAGCCAGAAAGAGAACTTTGGGTGTTCTGGAGAATTAATTGGGCCTCCAACCCATTGAGTTGTCTTTCTTGTCATTGTAGTTATCATTTGGCAGCCTTATTCCTGTCCATGACTATCTACAGCAGAGGCTGCTGATTGGCTACCCAAGAATTGGAACTCAGCTCCACAGAATGGTTGTCTTTGGCCAGCACAGTAATCTTAAGTGAAACCCATCTTCAGTGGAAGATAAATAGTGAGCTTGTGAGCCAAGAGAGCCCCCTTTGCTTCCTGGCAAGGCACCAGTAACTTGGCCTGAGCAGTGGCTGCCACTTTTAGAAGGACAGGGGCTCTCTGACTTGTCGTATCTGGTGGCTTCACTTCCTAGCTCTCGTAGACATTTGAAAGTGTAACCCTGTCTGCTGTTTAAAGGGAAAAGAAAAGAAAACTGTTGGCTGATGGATTACCATTGTAAACTGTATCCGTTAATGTTTCATTACCTTATTTTTTAACACTTTTCTTCAAATCATGTTGGCTGTCAGTAGGAAATGCAGGTCTCCGTCCAGTGTTGCCGGTCTGGGTGGAATGAATGAGTGTTTCTGGACACCAGTTAGTTGGTTTGTTGCCTCTGGCCTTCCTGTATCGCTATCACCCAGAAACAGTGCAGGCTATGTGTTTCTCTGTGCTGAGTTAAAGACCCTTTCTTATTGGTGTCTAAGCCTTCGTAGGGTGTCAGCCTCCGCCTAAGACCCCCAACGGGAACCATACTGGTGGAAACATAGCTCGGTTTTCCCCTGGAATGTCAATCCTGTACAGCTGTGACCAAGGCTACCTGCTGGTGGGAGAGGCACTCCTTCTTTGCACACATGAGGGAACCTGGAACCGACCCGCCCCTCATTGTAAAGGTGCTTTGTCTATTTTTTATTCTTATTTTTATATCAAATTTGTGCCAAAGTTGGGTACTTTCAACTTAAAATAGCCAAAGAAATGCATTAATTGCCTCATTACATTAAATGCTTTAATTAGATCAATACAGTCATTAATCTAAATATTTCAAAATAATAAAAAATGTCTCAGGCTGTAGTCTATCCGGTGAATGACCACTTATGTAGTCATTTACACATAGAAAGTTGGAGTATGTCTGTAAATTAAACAACTATAGCACGGATTGTATTTATACACTGTAGTTACAGTTATGATAAGTGGGTATTTGATAAAGTACCAATAAAAAGCACAGCAATCTTTTGAGAATATTTACTGAGCGTTGGTGGGATTATGGGTACATTTTTATAAAAGTTTCAGAAAGTCATTTTCATTATCATAAACAGTGCTTATGAAATATGACTAGTAAATTAGTATCTAGTATTTGTTGATCACTTTTTACTCTATGCCAGACACTGTGCACAGCACCTTACATGCATTATTTCATTTAGTCTTCATGAGAGCCACATGAGGTTGGTGCCATGATTATCCATGTTTCATAGATGAGGTTTCAGTAGCATGGAGAGATTTAGAACTCACCCAAAGTCACACATCTAGGAAGTACTAGAGCCAGGCTTCAAATCCAAGATCTCACTGTATGAGTCCATTCTCACACTGCTAATAAAGACATATCCGAAACTGGGTAATTTATAAAGGAAAGAGGTTTAATGGACTCACAATTCCACATGGCTGGGGAAGCCTCACAATCATGGTGGAAGGTGAAGGAGGACCAAAGGCACATCTTACATGGTGGCAAGCAATAGAACATGTACAGGAGAACTGTCCTTTATAAACCATCAGATCTCATGAGACTTATTTAGTATCACAAAAACAGCACAGGAAAACCCACCCCCATGATCCAATGACCTCTCACCAAGTCCCTCCCATGACACATGGAGATTATGGGAGCTACAATTCAACATGAGATTTGAGTGGGAACACAGCTAAACCGTATCACTCACACTAATGATGACTATACCGAAAAGATGAAAGAAATGAGAAAGCATACACTTGTATGAAGAATTAGAGAGCAAAACTAGAAGCAGAAAAAAAAAACGGTAATTCAGAATAATTAGTAATATTACCAATTCAGCCCTCACCATTTCTCCAAGAAGCCATTAAAATTATCCATCACTGTTTGGATAGAAACTGAAGCAAAAACTAAAAAATACAATCTGGCTTAAATTACCCAGAGGTTATTGAGATAGAGGGCTGACAGTAAAAGATTGTGTCGAGGATATTGTCTTATCCTATTTCAGTGCAGCTTTCCTTACTGAGAGTGAAACAGGTTGGTTTTGTAAATCTTTCTACTAAGGGAAATCTCTGTTTTCTTGGTAAAAGACCAAAATTTGACTGTGCTTGAATTAGATTTCTTTAATTTCAGAGGTAAACTGTAGCTCACCAGCAGATATGGATGGAATCCAGAAGGGGCTGGAACCGAGGAAAATGTATCAGTATGGAGCTGTTGTAACTCTGGAGTGTGAAGATGGATATATGCTGGAAGGCAGTTCCCAGAGCCAGTGTCAGGCAGATCACCAATGGAACCCTCCCCTGGCGGTTTGCAGATCCCGTAAGTACCATGGGCTTCACCGCCGCTTGTAACTGGCTAAAGGAGAGAAGAGAGTGAGGGTTTCCCAAAGTGTGGAGAGTCCTGGGTTTTAAATTGACATAGGTTTGTGACCAGTGGTATAATTACAGAGGAACTTGAAGTCGGTGGTCTATTCTAGAAAAAACACAGCTTGGCCAGGTGCGTGACTCCTGCCTGTGATATCAGAATTTTGGGAGGCTGAGGCAGGAGGATTACTTGAGCCTAGGACTTTAAGACCAGCCTGGGCAATGTAGTGAGACCTGGTCTCTATAAAAAAATAAAAATAAATAAATAAATAAAAAGCCAGGCATGGAGGTGTGCAACTGTGGCCCCAGCTACTTGGGTAGCTGAGATGGGAGGATCACTGCAGCCCAGGAGGTCAAAGCTGCAGTGAGCCGTGATTGCACCACTGCACTCTAGCCTGGGCAACAGAGTAAGACCCTGTCAAAAAAAACAAAAGGAAAGGAAGGAAAAGGAAGAAAAGAAGGAAAGAAAATAAGAAAGAAAAAGGAAAAGAAAAAACACAGCTTTCTTAGGAAGGGGAAAGTGAAGAAAAGAAAATAGAGAGAAACACTAATTTAAAAGGAGCAAAAATGTGAAACCAAGCAACCTGACATTTTGAAAGGAGTTGCCGCATAGACCACCCTACATGATGAATCTGAGTTAATAAGTGCTTACAATTTGACAGGGAACAGAAATAGGTTAAATAACTAGTTGTTACAGTTAATATTTGCATTCTAACCTGAGAAATCTCTGATTATAAAGTTGAGTATTTTGGTTTTGTCATTGGTGAACTCCCCCAACCTACTTAGAGTGGGAAAAAAAAAAAAAAGGCCCAGTGAGTTGTTACATAAAAAGCAAGTGGGTATAACTCAAGGTTCCAATACATCTTTTTTATCTGTTTGTTTTTTTAAAAAATGGAGACAAGGTCTCATGATGTTGCCCAGGTTGGTCTCAAACTCCTGAGCTCAAGTGATCTTCCCACCTTGGCCTCTCAAAGTGCCAGGATTACAGGCATATGCCACTGTGCCTGGCTCCAATACGTCTTTTAAATTGACTTGGAAGGGAGCTAGAGTGTTGATTTCTGGGACACTACCATGAAACATGGGGCTACATTGAATTATGACACTAGACTGATAATCATTTTCATGATTTTGTATTATTTTTAGGTTCACTTGCTCCTGTCCTTTCTGGTAAGTCTTCTTAAATACTGGAAGAAAAGCTCTTATAATGTTTTTTAAAAATTGTAATGCTAGAAGTCTTATATCCTATCTGACGATAATATTTAACTCATAGGGGATGTTCTTTTTTTGGTGTTTTAAAGATATTTCAATGTACATGTCACATTACAAAATGTTACTTTGGCATAGAGTTGGATAAATTATTTGAACAGCCAGCTCTTTCTTCTTTTTAAATTGATACTTTAGTTTTTATTAACTCTTGGTCTTTAGCTTGATTTGGTCTGTTGAAATAGGCAGGCTTCTGCTGCTGTAGTAAAATATATTTCACAGCTGAGGGTTCAATGTTGTTATGCAAAATTATAAGAACCTGGTATCCTGTGCTCCTAATTTCTATTCTTGAGATTTCTCTCTTGTCACCTCAGTGACAAGATTGTTACTAATAAAACTAAAAGGAACAGAAAAACTCAGTGAAAAGTTGACTGGAACCTTGTGGTCATATGCTTGGTGCTCTAGATTAAATGTGGACTGGGTCAAATCAGAAAAACCTTAAACTCAACTATGATTATTTAGGAATTCAGTGTTTATGTCCAAGAAAGGCTAAGTATGAGTCACATAACATTTTCCTCTCCACTAGCAATAGACCCCACAATCAGCTCAGAACAATGTAGGTGATAGTCTTCTGGCATTTGATACTTGCTGGATTTTTCTTCTAGGTATTGCTGCAGGTTTGATACTTCTTATCTTCTTGATTGTTGTTACCTTATGCATGATATCAAAACACAGAGAACGGTAAGTTCAGATGCAAATGCATGCTTGACCAACATGCACAAATGGTTTTGGCTTCTTATCTGAAACTAAACACAGAAGCACAAGTTATGTGAAATAAATACTGCAGTGTGATAACTAAATGAAGTATCTCGTGCTATACAAAAGGAAGACTTTTCTGTAGTACTTAAGAGATATCAAACACTTAGCTTATTTTATTGAATGATGTTTATTCAGACAGGATATTGTAAATAAATCTAGAGAATAGGAAAAATATCCCAGTGGGAACAAATGCAAATATTTTGGTGTATTCCTACCTGATCTTTTTCGTATATTTTTTCTCTCTTTAAACTGAAATTTTGTCATTTTCATCTTCTGTCTTGACTTTTTTCATTTAGACTCATGTTTATATTTTTATGTCTTTAAGTCATGTTTTCAGTTACTAAATAGCATATTATTCTACTCTGTGTATTTATGTGTGTTAAGTTGCTTCCAAATTTACTTTGATAATATACAAAGATATGAGTAACACCTCTGGCTAAACCTTTTTTCACACCCATTTATTTCCTTAGAATAGATTTCTAGAATTACTAAAGATAAGTGCATGAGCATTTAATATACTTGATAACTATTGTCAGATGACTTGCCAGAAAGTTTGTTCTTAGTAATAGTTAATGAATATGTTGTGTTTCTCAACCCCTTTTCCTGCTTCATTGATTTGCCTGTTCTTCCATTACAAACCACTTTGTGTTTAATTAATACTTTTATGTTATTATATCTGGTAGGGCAAGAATTCACACTACAATTTTATCGGACTTTCCTCCTGTTCTCTTCTGTTTGTTCCTATAGGTGATTTTTAGAATCATTTGTAATTTCAAAAAAATTGTGATTACATTTAAGTCGATAGATTAATTTGTGAGAAACTGGCATCTTTTCTGTAATGTCTTCCCATTCAGAAACATATTAGGTCTTTCCATTTGATCAAGTAATCTTTTCTCTCCATTAGTCATTTTCATGATTACTTAAATATTAACTGTATTACTAGGTTTCTATGTTTTGGTATGTTGTATTTTCTTATCCAGAAATTAGATATATTTTACATATTATTTTTAATTATTTTTAAACACCTGAATCCATTGGGAATTTATTTTATGGTATGGTAGCTGAAGTAAACCTACTTGTACTTTTTTTCTCTATATATTCAATTTTTTCAAAACCTATTTTGAGTAAACCATACCTTCAACATTGGTTCGTAGTTTTCTTTATCAGATAAAGCACGCTTATTCAATTCTTATGTACACTGGGGCTTATGTCAGAGATATCTGACATAGATATGCAAGATAGATCATATTCCACTGATCAGCCTGTCTCTTTGAGCCAGAGCTACTCTATTAGTAAATGTAGCTTTATAATAGCTTTTTCTGAGATATGTTCCCCCTCTTTAAAACTATTTTGAAATTTTCTTCTATTTATTTTTGCAGATAGGCTATAGAATTATTTACACCGCAACTACACCTCCCACACCCTAGAAAAATAAAATAAAATGTTAGATCATTGATAGGAAGTGCCTTAAATGTACATATTTATTTGGGAAGAACTGACCTTTTCATGATATTCACTATTTCCTTCCAGAAACACCAGATGACTAATTATTCAGATGTTTTGTTATATCTCAGTTAAAATTTAATAGATTACTTCATATAAGCTACATAGACATAAAAGTATCTTATTTTTATTGCTTTATAAATAGAATCATTTTTGGTTATGTCTTATAAGTAATTGCAAATGATATCTAGGAAAGTCTATCTTTATACAATCATTAATTCTAATAGCTTTTCAGTGAGTTACCCAATCATCTAAGTAGAAAACTGTATTTTCTACCAATTATTATTATTGGTAGAAATAATTTCTTCCTCATATCTACTGATTATACATTTTCCTTTATTGGTTTTTGTCTCATTTCACTGAGAAGAATTTTAAGGAAAATCTTCAATACTATTAGGGAATGTTGGCATATTTTAACCTTTATTTTTAATATAAAGCCTCCTGTGTTTTATCACTAAAAATGATGCTGCATCCTTTTTTCTTTTCTATGTTACAGAAAGTGTATTTCTAGTCACAAATATTGTTTTTCCCTATTTAAAATCACTGAAAAATCTTGTTTCCCTTCTTTAATATATCTTTTATATCACTATAAATATTTGCATACGTTTTTAAAATACAAAAGTAAATATGCTTGTTGTAGCAAATTAAATAGTTTATAAAGAAATTGAATAGTCTCTTCCACTGCACAACTGCTGCTGCCTTCAAGTCCAACATGTTAAGTTGATAGATATCAGCGATTTGCTGTAGACACTTTCATATGTTGCTCTATCTTATATATACATGCATGGCTTTTAAAACATTTGAGCAGTAATGTTAGAGAAATAGAAGTCACGTGAAAAGAGGTAATGACCACGTCCAATTCATTCTTTTCTTGCACAACAACAGCTGAGTGCCTACTATGTCTTAACACTATACTAGGCTAGAATAACAAAGCCTAGTAGCATATGGCCTGTGTCATCAAGGAGGTCACAGCCTGGTAAAGGAGGACAAGCATGTCACTAAACAAGTACCATAAAATAATGTCGCCATGGTGGATTATATGATATTTGGTGAGGATGCAAAGCAAATGGTTAATATTTGGGAGTTTTAATCAGGAAAAGTTTCAATGTGGAAGAGATGTTTCCGGTGAGCCTCAAGAGAGTGTAGACAAGGAGAGAAAGGCATTCCAGACAGAAAAAGCAGTTTGAATAAAGGCCCAGAGGCTTGGCTTTCCATCATGTATTGTAAGAACTACATAACCCATTTGAAATGGCTAGGAAATTGTGTGTGTGATGGTGATTGAAGGTAAAAGTGGCATAGCTTTAGGTGGAGGCATGCCATTAAAGGAAGAAAAAAAAAAAAACTCTGACACATAAATCTTGTGGAAGCTATAGAATACTGATATGTGCAAAGGATATATTTTTAGCAAAGCATACCATCAGGTGTTGGCCTCAGATGTTATATGTGCATAGGTTCGTGAGTCTTTGTGCATGCTAGTGTTAGGGTGGATAATCCAATGAAGTCTTACCAACTCTCAGGTAGCTCAGACTGGGGAGATGACAAAGTCATGCCACCTAAAACATGTCACCAAAAAGCTTCAGCAAAATTCATTTAGTGTGCCAAGTCCTCTGGATCTATCATTTACCCTGCCACCAGTGCCATCTGATGCCATAGCTCAGTTATGTAATTCCTAGTCTAGGCTCAGACATGAAGGGGTTGCACTGAAACTATGTACTGAGGGTATCTACAACCTGGGCAGTTTGTTCTAGGCTGGGGGCGCGAGGGTAAGGGCTGCCTCTGGGGTTCTGGCTGTGCTGTACAGTTAGCGTGTACTTAGAGTATAGAGTTTACCAGAGTGTGTGCCACACAACCCTGTTTTCATGAATGACTTCAGAAAAAAAAAAAAAAGGGTGTTCTATGGCAAATAAGATTTGGACATACTGCACACTGTATTTTTTTCTTGTGGAGACTCACAAGGACCATGAGAATATTTAATAAGAGGTTCTTTGCTATCAAGAGGACAGGATTTCCAGGACTTGGTGACATGCTGGATGTGGGGAGAAGGAGGCACATAGAATGGCTGACATGAAGGTGATGACGTGGACTCCCTGACTCATTAAAAGAGGAGGGGGGCAGGTTTGTGGGGGAAGATGAGGAGTTCGTTTCTGACCTGTTACTTTGAGGTACTCATGATTTAGGGTTGGGAGAAGGGTCTGGACCCAGGTGGGTGAGACTTAAATCAAAATGGAAGCTGTGGGACCAAAAAGGACAGAATAGATAAAAATTGGGATGAGAACAGCCCTCAGAAGAACAGTAATGTTCAAAAGGCGGAAAATGAAAGAAGAGAGGCAGGGGGAAAACTAGGAGAGAGTAATGTCACAGAATTCAAGGAGAAAAGGGTCTCAAAAAAAATAGGGATGTCATTTGCAGGGCCTTCCTCATAGGAAGTCATAAGATAATTTCAGCCAAGAGTAATTAGAAACATAAACACATAGAAAATACAGTCTCTATCTCTTTCCTTCATGCTACTGAGTTTGCTCTCAAGAGCATTGCATGTGTATAAAAATTTGCAAATTTGGGGAATGCTTACAAGTGCAAATGATTTATAATGTTCCAGTCTAATTATTGTTTATTAATATGATTATATCATGTACTATACTTAAGTGCCTCGATTGATATGAACCAAACATACCTGTTGAACCAGATTCCTAGGTGTCATTCATTTGTTTTATTTCCATTTGCTAACCCACTTCAATTGATTTTCCAATAATTGATATAGACGTTTGAGTAGCCTGAAATGCTTTTTGTAAATGAGATGAGTAATCATTTAAAAATGAATGTCTAGTGACAATATTAAATATTTTTAAAAGCCATCTAAACCTTTGAAAGATACTATGCTATTCTTTTCTAGTCATCTAAGATATTGTAACAAAGCTTAAATCTCACATCGACTTAAAAATTACTGTTTTGTAATCTTCTTAACGTATCTCCTATACACGAAACTCTTCAATATTGTAGTGAGTGACGTGGTGACAGTATCCTTAGCGGTATTCTTTCTTCCCCAGTAATTTTGTATTACCTTATTTCAGAGCTCTACATGGTAGTATCATCACATTTTATTGTCTTTTAGTAATTCTGGCAAAGTGGTTTTAGAAACACTATGAAATATATGTACTTTCAAAGAAGGAAAGTAAAAACATTCTCTTCAAACTCGTTTAAAGCTTTTAAGTTGGACTAGAAGATTGAGTCCCAAAAGGGCAAAGTTATGATCAAATTCTAAAATAAGAACGTATTTTTGCTTCTTTTCTTCACTTTGGAAGTTGTAGTTGTTAGTCATTAAGCGTCCTGGTTCTAGAGTAAAGCTGTCTAGTGTCAGCCTCTGACTTGAACACTTACAAGCCTAGATCATTAATTTTTTATGTGCCTTTCCAAAAAAATGGAATTACAGTGTTTACACCTCATAGGATAAAAACAATAAAAATGAAATCATCACAGAAAACCAAACATTGCATGCTCTCACTTATAAGTGGAAGTTGAACAATGAGAACATGTGAGCACAGGGAAGGGAACATCACACACTGGGGCCTTTCACCGAGTGGGGGGTCGGGGGAGAGATAACCGTAGGAGAAATAACTAATATAGATGACAGGTTGATGGGTGCAGCAAACCACCATGGCACATGTGTACCTATGTAACAAACCTGCACATTCTGCACGTGTACCCCAGAACTTAAAGTATAATTTTAAAAAATGAAATCATCCACAAAAGTACTTACCATGTGTTGGGAATTATGGAAAGCAAACAACTGCTACATTGAATCATGGTCAATGAGTAAAGATACTACTTTTTTCTTCTCCTGTTTAGCAATTATTATACAAATACAAGCCAGAAAGAAGCTTTTCGTTTAGAAGCACGAGACGTATATTCTATTGATCCATACAACCCAGCAAGTTGATCAGAAGACAAACTGGTGGTATGTAATGAAATGGAGATATTATTAATTTACGTATAAAATTTCCTTCAACTTGTATTTATCAATAAGCATAGCACTCATGGTATATATACGTGCTTCTTACTATTGCACAAGTCTTCAGTAATCATGCATAGCAGTTGTTCATTTACCTACTTCATATTGCCAACTAATGTTCCAATTTTTTTAATCCATTCATCCATTCAATAAATATTAAACTAAATAGCAAAACAACTAAGAATAAAATAAATAAGATGATAAGCATTATATAGAGACATAATAAAGTAGGCAAGGGGGATAAAGAGAACAGGGTGGTTGCAAGGGAAGCTCTTATAAGAGAATGTCGTTTGAGCAAAAACTCAAGGGAAGTAAAGAGGCAGGACCAGGCATGGTGGCTCATGCCTGTAATACCAGCACTTTGGGAGGCTGAGGCGGGCAGGATCACTCAAGGTCAAGAGTTCGAGACCAGCCTGTTCAACACAGTAAAACCCTGTCTCTACTAAAAATACAAAAATTAGCCAAGTGTGGTGGTGTGCACCTGTGGTCCCAGCTACTTGGGAGGCTGAGGCAGGAGAATCACTTGAGCCTAGGAGGTGGAGGTTGCAGTGAGCCAAGACTGCGCCACTGCACCCCAGCCTGGACAACAGAGCAAGACTGCATCTCAAAAAATAAAAATAAAATAAAATAAAAAGCCATGCGGCCATATGGGGGAGGAGGATTCCAGAAAGAACAGTAGGTGCGAAGGGCAAAGGCCATAAGGCAGTTTGTGCCAGCTGTGTTGGTGGCACAGCAGGGAGGCCAGTGTGGCCTAGAGTTGTAGAGATGAAATTAGAGAGATGGAAGTGGGATGCAGGGGAGAGGATGATCATACAAAGTCTTGCTATGTCATTGCAATGGGATGGTGGGCAGGAGAGGATGATTGTATGAAGTCATGGTAAAGAGATTTGTTTTTATTTGGAAGCTTTTAAGGAGAGGAGCAACACATTCACCTTAACTGCTGTGTTAAGAACAGACTGTAGGAAGCCACGGGTGGAAGATAGGAGTCAATGAGGAGGCTGCTGCAATCATCCAGGCAAGAAATTGTCAGTGGCTACCACCAGGCTGTGAGAAGAGGCCAGATTCTGCATGCATTTTTAAGACAGTGACAATAGGATTTGTTGATAGTTTGTATCAGAATATGAGAGGAAGAGAGCTATCAATAATGACAGGAGGGCTTTTGCCTAAGCAACTGGAAGGATAGAACTGCCATTAATTAACATGACTGAGAATGCAAACAGCAGAATTGGGGAGAAAAATCAGGAGTTCCACTGTGGAGGTGTTAAGTGTGGGTGTCTAATAGACTTGGCAAGAAGACAGCTGATGTACAAGTCTGTATTTTGGGCAATTGGTCCAGGCTGGAGATACAAATTTGGGCTTTGTCATTGTGTGGATGTACATAACAATGAGACTGAATAAGATCTCCGAGGAGAAGTCAAAGAGGCTATAGGGAAAAGAAAAGTTCCAAGTATTGAGCCCTGGATCCTCCAACGTTAGGAGTCATGGAGTGAGAAGGTGCCCACTAAGGAGTGAAGGAGCAGCCTCTGATACTATCCAGAGAAGAACCTCAAAGTCAGGTGAAGAGAGAATTTTAGGGAGGAGGGAGTGATCAACTCTTCTGTTCAGAGTTGCTGGTAGGCCAAGAAAGAAGAGCCCTGAAAACTGACCATTGAATTTCAGTAGCACAATTTTTTTTTTTTTTTTTTTGAGACAGGGTCTCGCTCTGTCACCCAGGCTGGAGTGCAGTGGTGTAATCTCAGCTCACACTTCCTGGGTTCAAGTGATTCTCATGCCTCAGTTTCCTGAGTAGCTGGGATCACAGGCAAGCAGCACAAAATTTGCTGGTGAACTTGACAAGACAGTTTTGGAAGAGAGGAAGGAGGCAAGAGCCAGACTGGACTGAGCTTAAGAGCGAATGAAAGGAGAGAAATTGCAGCTATCAACTAGAGACAACTCTTACCAGGATTTTTTTTCTATAAAATGGAGCAAATAAATAAAGTGCTAGAAAGAGTAAAATGTAAAGTCAACAGAAATATTTTTTAAGATTGGAAAAATAGGAGCTATGCTCTATTCCTATATGCTGATGGGAAGGATCTAGTAGAAAGGGAAAGAGTGACAGTGGAAAGAGAGGCAAGAATTGCTGGAGCAAGGTCTGGGTAAGCTAGGAGGAACAGACTAAGCAGAGGAGCTGACCTTAGCTGTATGGGCTTAGTAACAGGAGGGAGGGCAGAATCTGCAGGTGCAGATGAAGGCAGGTGGGGAGCTGTGATGGGGAGTGAATGTGTGGAAGTTCTCTTCCGATGATTCAGTCTTCTCAGTGAATAGAAAGTAAATTGTTCAGCTGGGAGTGAGGCTGGGAAAGGAGGTATTAGAGAGTTAAGAAGAAAAAGGAAGGCATTAAATCATCAACTAAGAATTGAAGACTGAATTATAGGGAGTACAGAAAGGCGGACAGGCAACATGAGGTGTGCACCTGAGGTTCCCATGAGAAAATGGAGATGAACATTTGAAGGTTTACTCTGTCCAGGGATTATGCAACAGTCTTTCATGCCCTCTCTTACTTAGCCATCAGTACCACTTTGAAAGGTGGGTGTTCTCCCAAGATAATACCAAGATGAAGAAATAATATCCAAGAAAACCTAGGCTAAAAGATTCTCTTGGGCAAGGTCTCAGGATCAGTCATTGGCAAAGGTGGAATGCAAGATGTCTGACTTTAAATTGTTTTCTCCTACATAATCTATAAAATAAAGATACCAGCTGGGAGCGGTGGTTCACGTCTGTAATCCCAGCACTTTGGGAGGCTGAGGCAGGCAGATCACGAGGTCAGGAGATCGAGACTATCTTGGCCAACATGACGAAACCCTGTCTCTACTGAAAATACAAAAATTAGCTGGGTTTGGTGGTGCGTGCCTGTAATCCCAGCTACTCTGGAGGCTCAGGCAGGAGAATTGCTTGAACCAGGAAGTTGGAAGTTACAATGAGCCGAGATCACGCCACTGCACTCCAGCCTGCCGACAGAGTGAGATTCCATCTCAAAATAAAATAAAATAAAATAAAGATACCACCTTTGTCCTCTTGGAATTTATTTTAGTAAGACAAATAAGACCCATACATATCACAGGTAATAATACATACCATACACAAGGTATAGAAAATCTGTGATGGCAGTTGAGGAAGAAAAGGTAACTTGCTGCTGGTGAGTTATGACAGGGAGACCATACTAGTGACCTCTAAATCCAAACCAGTAGGGGTGCAGAGTACAGCTAGCACATAAATATTTGTTGAATGAATATATGAATGAGAAACATTATTACTTTCATTTCTCACTCATTTAGATTAATTCATGTTCATATGAATGTATATAAAATGTAGTTATTTGGCCGGGCACGGTGGCTCACACCCATAATCCCAGCACTTTGGAAGGCCAAGGTGGGCAGATCACGAGGTCAGGAGATCATGACCATCCTGGCTAACACGGTGAAATCCCATCTCTACTAAAAATACAAAAAATTAGCAGGGCGTGGTGGCGTGTGCCTGTAGTCCCAGCTACTCGGGAGGCTGAGGCAGGAGAATGGCATGAACCTGGGAGGCGGAGCTTGCAGTGAGCCAAGATCGTGCCACTGCACTCCAGTCTGGTCGACAGAGCGAGACTCTATCTCAAAAAAAAAAAAAGTCGTTATTTGTTCCAGATCATCTTATATGAAGAAAGGCCTTTCAATAGAATGATATCTTCTAATAGATTTGTTGCTTTGTTGGTTATAACAGTTGTAACTGGTATGTAAAGAGAATGTTAGCATTATTGAAACTTCGAGTTGCACCACTGCTATTCATGCTGCCTCCTAAACAGAAATGATCTATTTCAGTGTGCCTTGTTGCTTGGAATTCAACGGAACATTGATTAGAAAGAAACTGCTCTAACATCAGCAAGTCTCTTTATATGGTCTCAAGACCAAGGAAATTATGTCGTAAGCAATCACTTCCTATGTGCACTTATTCTCAAGAACATCTTTATGGTAAAGATGGGAGCCCAGTTTCACTGCCATGTATTCTTCAAGGACTTTCTGAAACCTCACTTGTGAGATGCCTGAAGCCAGACCATGGCTATAAACAATTACATGACTCTGAAAGTTTCGCCCTTTTTAAGGAAGGCACTAAAAAGAGCTGTCCTGGTATCTAGACCCCTCTTCTTTTTGTAAGCAGCATACTAGTGTTGCTATGTGCTTTTGGTTATAATGTGGTTTTAATTATACAAATAAAGTATGAAGCATTTTCTGGGGTTATGATGGCCATACCTTTATTAGGAAGAATGGTTTTATTTTGATAGTAGCTTCCTTCTCTGGTGTTGTTGATCATTTCATTTTTACCCTCACTTAGTTTGAGTTTTTCTCACATTACTGTATATACTTTGCCTTTCCATAATCACTCAGTGATTCCAATTTGCACAAGTTTTTTTAAATTATGGGAATCAAGTTTTAATCCTAGAGATCTGGTATACAGTTCAAGCTTTGGATGTTTCCTTAGCAGTTTTGTGATAAGCTCTAGTTGCTTGTAAAATTTCACTTAATAATGTGTACATTAGCCATTCAATAAATTGTAATTGTAAAGAAAACATACAACACTTGCCTTATTTTGTTTTTTCTGGAGTCAATGAACTCTTGAGTAACAGAGAGTCTTTGGGCTTTAGAGTTCACGATTTAACAGTTATTCATTCAGGATCCCATCACTTGGTCATTTTAGTCAAACTTTCAACCCACAAATTCAATTTCCTCACCCTCAAGACTTTCTCTTATATTTGTCCAGCCAATACCTTCCCCGGCTCACTCATCCTCTCCCACCACACCCTTGATATAGATATAGCTGTTAATTTTCTCTGTTCCAACATTTAAACTATTGAGAAAATAAAACTTTGCTCACTGGTGACCACAAATTTACTCTCTACCTTCCCCTAGACTAAGTATGCTGTCCAGCATCTTTTTTTTCTCTTTTTTAAAATTGTGATTAAAAACACATAACATAAAATTTACCATCTCCACCATTTTTAAGTGTACAGTTCAGTAGAGTTAGGTACATTTACATTGTTGTAAAGCAGATCTCCACAACTTTTTCTCTTATAAAACTAAGACTCTGTATCTATTATATAATAACTCCACATTCCCCCATCCCTTCAGCCCCTGGCAACCACCATTCTGTTTTCTGTCGCAATGAATTTGACTACTCTCAGTACCTCATATAAGTGGAATCATACAGTGCCTGTCCTTTTGTGACTGACTTATTTCACTTAGTATAATGTCCTCAAGGTTCGCTAATATTGTAGCATGTGTCAGAATTTCCTTTTTAAGGAAAGAAAGAAATTCATTGGGTGTATATGCAATTTTGTTTATACATTTTGTGTATCCATTTATCTGTCAGTAGCCATTAGATTGTGTATTAGTCTATTCTTATATTGCAATATAGAAATACCTGAGACTGAGTAATTTATAAAGAAAAGAGTTTTAATTGGCTCATAGTTCCACAGATTGTATGAGAAGCATGATACTGGCATCTGCTCAGCTTCTGGGGAGGCCCCCAGCAAACAGACAATTAGGGCAGAAGGTAAAGAGGGAAGCCAGGCATGTTTTACATGGCAGAAGCAGGAGCAAGGGAGAGAGAGGGGAGGTGCCACACACTAGAACAGCACCAAGGGTATGGTGCTAAACCATTCATGAAGGATCCACCCTCATGATCCAATCACCTCCTACCAGGTCCCACCTCCAACAACTGGAGATTACAATTCTACATGAGATTTGGATGGGAACACAGCTTTCTTCTGAGCCCTCCATATTTTTCCAACCTCTGCCTGTTACCTAATTCCAAAGTTGCTGCCACATTTTCAGGTATCTTTATAGCAATGACCCACACCTGGGTACCAATTTTCTGTATTAGAAATACCTGAAGCTCAGTAATTTATAAACAAAAGAGGTTTAATTGGCTTATGGTTCCAGGGTCTGTACAGGAAACATGATGCTGATTTCTTCCTGCCTTCTAGGGAGGCCTTGGGAAACTCAAAACCATGGAGGAAGGCAAAGGGGGAGAAAGGCATCCCATACGGTGGGAGCAGGAGGAAGAGAGAGAGGGGGCAGGTGCAACACACTTTTAAACTACTAGATTTGGTGAGAACTCACTCCCTATACAGTACCAAGCTAATCCATTCAAGAGAAATCCACCTTCATGATCCAGTCACCTCCCACTAGGCCCCTCTCCAACACTGGAGATTACAATTCGACATGATATTTGGTGCAGACACAGATCCAAACCATATCAGGTTGTTTCCACCTCTTTGCTATTGTGAATAGTGCTTCCATGAGCATGGGTGTACAGATATCTTTTCAGACATTGCTTTCAATTCTTTTGGATCCATATCCAGAAGTAGGATGCTCTTCAGCATCTTTTATTCATGTACAGTCACCAACACTTTCATTTCCCCATGTTGTCTGTTCACTCACCTCAAGCCATCTATTCTACATTCATTCATTCTTTCTTCCTTCTATTAAGGGATGATGAAAATATCCGAGGGTAATTCTCTCAACTTCCTCTCCCTCCACCCTCCATCATATCTACGTCCACTCACCCTTACCATCATGTCTGTCTTACACTTTTCACAGCCTATATCTTTCTCTCCTCATCCCTTTCTGTCTTTTCCAGGACATTGTTCCTTCAGTTAGACCCTCTCTCATCACTGGCTCCTTCGTTCCACCTCCAAAACTCCTGAAGCCAAGACCTGCTGAGCTGTATGTGACAGAAATCCACCTCACACTGGCTTAAACCAAAAATGAATTTTACTAAATCACATGACAGAAAAGGCCAGGCGTGTAGTTGGCTCTTGTCAAAACAGGGATAGTCAAAGCATGCCTTCAGGAATATCTTCTCCTTCTGCTTTGCCTTGCTGGCTTCATTCTCTGGAAGAAACTCCCTAAAAACCAGCAAAATATTTGCTTACAATGTGAAGTGCACGTCTCATCAGCTTAGCTTTCCAGTACAAAGAGCTTCTCTTGTCCAATAAGTCTTTCAAAAGTCCCTTCAATAGCTCTCATTCTCCAAATAGGGTTACATGTCCCCAAAGGAAGCAATAACTAGGAGCAAGACAGTGAAATAAACACAGGGCAAGGCCTGAGTTGCCCGCCCAGCCTTGGAGATGGGGGTAGGGTTGGTCTACCTCATTGGTTCTCAAGTGGGATGATTTTGCCCTCCCAATGACATTTGGCAGTGTCTAGAGACATTTTTGGTTACTACAACTGGAAGAGGGAAGTGCTTCTGGCCTCTAGTGGGTAGAGGCCAGGGATACTGCTACACATTCTCTAAGGCACAAGACAGCCCTCCAGAACGAAGAATTATCTGGTCCACGATGTCAATAATATGGAGGTCGAGAAACCATAGTCTTCCAGAATCACACTGAACTATGGGAAAAAGGGGATTTCTCAATGGAAAAACCTAGGGGCAAATCCCAGAGGAAGGGACACATTTAGAGCAACAGATATCCACCTTCCCCTCCATCTGAAAACAAATCTTCCCCCAAACCATCTATGTTTCTCTTTTAAACTATCTGTCTACCACCAAATTTTCTGAAAGAGTGGTTGACCTTAGCTGTCTCAACCATTGTAGTCATTCATTCAAGAAATAATTGTAGAACTCCTTCTCTGTGCTAAGCATTATTTTAGGTCATGGGATTTGGCAGTGGTAAACTGACATGTTCTCATGCAGCTTTTATTCTAGTGGGAGAGACACACAGTAAGCAGATTTTCAGATGGTAATAAAATGAAAAAATGATAAGTATAATTTTTTAATCTATATAAAACAAGCAAAAAGGAAAGGAAGTTCTGAATTAATGTGCAATTTTAAATAGTGGCCAAGAAAGGCTCCATTAAGAAGGTCTCATTTGACTCATTTGAGCCAAATAACTCAAGGAGATGAGGCAGTAGCCATGCAGACAGATAACTGGGCAAAGATCATTCTAAGCAAAAGGACTATTAAACGGGAGGAAAAAAACTGAAGAGAAAAACACACCTGCTGTACTTGAAGAAATAATTTGTTTGCATGCTGATGGTAAAAATCCAGCAGAAAGAGGGGTATAATAATGCTGGAGAAAGTGAGAATTGCTGGTTTCCTTGAGCGAGTGAGAGCAAACTGAATCTAGGGCACAAGTGGAGAGATCACCCTTAGACTTAGACTGTGGACAGTATAAATACACTAACAAGAGAGAAGGAGGTTACATGGGCCAAATACAAGAATTTTGGTGGAGCGATGGTAGAAAATTGTAGATCTATTTGATTGTTTCTATTTTCTCAATAAAGAAAGAAACAAAGCTATTCACAGAGATTAGGAATGTTGGAGAAGGTGTCAGAAATAAATGTCAAAAATATGAAATAGTCATTTAGGAGAATGGGAGAATAAATGGATTAGACAAACAATAGTGGAAATGTCAGGCAGCAGTACAATGGTCCATTTGAAATTCTTTGTTACTAAAGTAAGGCTAGTCATTGTATCTCTGTGTCTTTTCCAGTCACATTCAGTTTCACAGGTATGGGAGCAAAATAATGGAGAATTGATTCTAACCAGGATTGTCGTTTTGTCTAATGCCTATAATAAAGCAAGAGAAGGGTGAGGGAGCTAATGGTGGGTGCAAGATGATGATTATAATGACAGAGTATGGAATTTAACCTGGTAGTGATGAAAGTGAAGACACGAAGGAGGTGAGAGGCTGAGAGAGAGAGCGGTAGGATCAATGGGCTGCAGGCACTGAGACAGACAACGATTGCTGGATTCAGTTTAATGGTAAAAGAGAAGAGTAGGATTGGTGGTTAGAGAGTGGGATCACTGAAATCATTGAGGGTTGCAGTGACGGTGACAAGTTTCAGAGCATGCACATGAGCGTTAGTGTCAGAGGAGAGTAGAGGACAAGACCACAGGCAGCGAAGAGGTCAAGGCACTGGAAGGCCAGGGATTGGAAAATGCTATTGCTGTGAATATTGAAATCACCAGGGACTGTGGCAGAAGTAATAGTGGAGAAGGTGGCCATGAGCCAGGAGCTAAAACCTTCAAGGAATGAGGGGAGAAAGTAGACACTAGGAGATGGATACCAGCAGAAGTGGTAAGGAGTGGCACCTTCTGATAGCATGTGATGGAAAACTGGGAAACTGAGCCTTCTCCTCTTCTCTTTTCCTAAGCCTACTACAATCTGACTGCTTCTCCCATTACTCTGTCGAGAATAACTTGAAATGATGATAGCAAATCCTTAAAAGAATGTCACTGGATGTATTAAAAAGTGTGATAAGTGATATGATCAAAGTAGACATTTCTTCCACTAGAATTTTGGGAGAAAGCCTAATGGAAACCAGTGCGCACAGAAACACAAATCCTGTATGATACCAGTCATATGTGGACTCTAAAAAAGCTCATCTCATAGAAGTAGAGAGTAGAGTACTGGTTACCAGAGGCTGGGGAAGGGAGAGACAATGGGAGATAGAGACAGATTGGTTAAAAGGCACAGGATCACAGATAGATAGGAGGAATAAATTCATCCTTGAATTTATTCAAGGTGACTTGAATATTTTAGGTGACTTAACCGTCACTCTAAATCTGTCACTCCTACATCCATATTTCTTATTTCAATAAGTAGCACCACCATCCATTTCTAATCCTGGGGCTAACTCTTGATTGCTTTCTTCTCACCACCAACCTTAAGAAAGGAAGTAACCAATATCCAGTACACAAGCAACTGTTCATTTCATCTCCAAAATCTTTGTTAATTGTCCACTTTATCCACCTAGTCAGGGCCGCCATCAAACCTCACTTGGATGTCAGCAAAAGCTCCCTGACTGGTCTCCCCTCTCCATTACTGCCCTATTCTAATCTACCTTCCATACTATACACAGATTTACATTTTTAAAATGTATATCTGATCGTCCCTCCCTTTTTAAAAATCTTACAATGGCCTGACATCTCAATTCACGATAAGGAAATTGGTTCTTCACATTCTCTGTACACTGTACACATCGCCTGCAATTGCCCTTCAACACAGAGACCAGGCATTTCATTAGCTGACCTTCCCACACACGTTCTTGCAAAGAGGAATAGTCAAGCAGGGTGTTTGGAGGCGAGCTGCCGTCATCCACCACCTTTGTCTGTAAGCGCAGAGCCTCGCACGCGCCATCCATCGGAAGTCCAAGCATTGTCAAGCTCTGCTGCTGCACCTGGGTCCGCAAGGTGGGCTCTGCCAGAGAAACCCGTTAGAAACAATGCAAATGGGAAGTAAACATGGCCTCGCCCATGAAGAGGAAGCTGTGGTCAAAAGCATTTTGTCCCGGAACCCCGCAGCCCTCCCCATACCCTGGGCGCGGAGCACAAGGATTGGTCACTCCTCTTTGTACTGCTCTTTTCCTCTTATTTCAGCTTTCTTCGAGAACAAATCTGGTTTGTAGATGGGCTTGGGGAGAATGGGGGCCTCTTCTCCAAGAAGCCCGGAGCCTGTTGGGCCGCTGGCGCCCCGTCTCCTCTTCTGCTGCGGAGGATCCCTGTTGGCGGTTGTGGTGCTGCTCGCGCTGCCGGTGGCCTGGGGTGAGACGCGGGCGGGCGTGGGGAGGCGCCTGGGCGGACGAGGCACCCGGGGTCCCGCAGGGAACTCGCGTGCCTCGCTGGGCTGCGCTGCTCTGGGCGCCCGGGTCCGAAGGCAGTGCGATGGGTGGGCTGAGCGCGCGAACCGGCAGGGCGGCGGGTCTGGGATCCTTCTGCGCACTGGAGACCCTCGCTGCTTCTGGGTAAGCGTGGAGTCCCCATGTGCATGGGGCTTAAGTCGTGACCAGCGCAGAGGAAGGCGCAGATGCTGAGCGGGTGTCGCATGAAATTCCTTGCATTTGTGTATTCACAGTCTAGGCTGGCTATAGCGGAGCATGGCGTTGATCCTAGCGAAAGGGGACTTGGGGATCCGACAAACCTGAGTTCTGGTCCTAGAAACTTAACTGTGAGGCAAGTTAGCACACCTAAGTCTGTTTGCTCTTCTGTAAAATGGGGACATTGATATCTGTGCATTGTGGAGTTGCTGCCTCAGTGGCATAAAGCCTGTCGAGTGTCTAACACAGGGCCTGTCCCCGAGTCCATTTCTGTCCCCCCAACCATTGCCTCTGCACTTTGCTCCCAATGGTGTTTAGACAAGCAGTCCTAGGGACGCAGGTATTACCTGACAACTGCCCCGCATAGAACTGTCCTCGTCCCCCACCCCAAGCCACCACCGCCATCATCACCCTTGCACTTGATTGATAGCATATTTTAAGACAGATGCATGCCAGGCACTTGGGGATTAGAGGAGTAAGGGCAGCCCCAGAACATGCAGTGTAACCGCTGCAGGTAGAAGGGACAGTAGATATGTTTACAGTTCGCATTTTAGGGATGTGTTTAGTGCAAAATAAAGCCTATTATAACTACTATGGAAATTTTGAGGCCACATCTCTTCCTTTTTCTTAACTTCACATAGGTAAACATCTTCAATTAGAACCCTTCTATTATTATTTTTGGGCTCCCCAGAAGTCTTCTTGTTTGCCTAGACTCACTGGCAACATCTCAATTGAAGTGACAGTCTTGGTTGTTCCTGTCCAGCCTCTTCTGACAACTCCAGGTTCGCCCTTCTCTGCTACTAGACATTTTGCATTCTTTATTTGAGTGTTCCTTCTTCTCTAAAAGAGTAAAAAATAAAATAAATTAAAACCAAGTTCCCGCAAGAGTTGTTATTACTATTTGATCTCCTTAGGCACCAGAAAGTAACCTGTCAGGTGAAGAGATATGATAAAACTTATAATTTTATTTTTAGGAGAGAAGCATGCCCAGTAAGTTAAGCAATCTGTTGTCAGTGCTTAAGAATTTGTGTCATCCTTGTGAGTACTGACCCTTTTCTTACTACAATGTTGTTTTAGTTTGCCTATGTTGATTAAGTTACTGTTATAAACAATCCCAGACACTATTAATTGCAAAAATAAAAAAATTACTGAGGTTATCACAATAACCTCCAAATGTGAAACAGCCTAAACTATACTACCTGGAAATTTTCTTGCTGACATAATTTAAATTTTAAAATGCTGATGGATGTTTCCAGTGTGCACGGTCCTTTAGAATTTTAAAGAAGTATAAGAGCTATGCACCCAAGGTATATGCATGTAGAAGTAGGTGGTGGAGTTTTATGAAATCTACTTATTAGGAAGCCAGTGTTCGGCTTTTTCCAGCTTCTGCTACTTACCAGCTGGGGTCTTGGACCCAGTAAGTTAAGTCACATCACTGACCTTCAGTGTCCACATGTATAAAATGAGCATAACTGACATCCTGATCTCTGAAAGAGGTATTTTGAAAATCAGATGGTGTAATGCATGTGACAGTGTTTTGTAATCTGAAAACCCCTATGCATGTCTGAAAAATCATGACTAAGAAGTCATGCAAGACTGCAGGATTACTGAAAAGGGAGAAGTCTTAGCTCCTACGATCAGGAAAGTGTGAGTGAAAGGTGTATGGATTTACTAGCACTTAAAGAGTGAATCCAGAAACAGGTTGCATAGGACAGTTTATGGGGATATTTATTTCTATATAAAACATAGCAGAGGAACTAGGATTGGTTTGTTATTATGATTAACTCACAGTACCCGTGAAGTGGTATAGGGCTATTTGAAAGAGGACTTAGATTAGCTGCAAATAGATATTGCAAATGTAGGACAACCACTGAAAAAAGTGAAAAAAAGAATGATAATTATATGTGAATAAGAAAGAGAAAATTGCATCATATAAAATGCTCAGTTAAAACAATAAAGAGGGCCGGGAACGGTGGCTCATGCCTGTAATCCCAGCACTTTGGGAGGTTGAGGTGGGTGGATCACCTGAGGTCAGGAGTTCAAGACCAGCCTGGCCAACATAGTGAAACCCTGTCTCTACAAAAATACAAAAATTACCGAGGCATGATGGCGGGTGCCTGTAGTCCCAGCTACTCGGGAGACTGAGGTATGAGGCGTGAGAATCACTTGAACCTGGGAGATGGAGGTTGCAGTGAGCGGAGATCATGCCATTGCACTCCAGCCTGGGTGACAGAGGCCAACTACGTATCAAAAGAGAAAGAACGGAGGAAGAAAGGAAGGAAGGAAGGAAGGAAGGAAGGAAGGAAGGAAGGAAGGAAGGAGGAAGAAGGGAGGGAGGGAGGGAAGGAGGAAGGAAGGAAACCAATAAAACAATAAAGGGCAGGAAAAGAATGGAAGACAAAAAGTAGAAACACAGAACAAGAGAACAAAGGCAACAAATAGAAACCAGTAACAAACACTAAACCAACCATATCAACAATAATTTTGAGTGCCAATGATCTAAATGCACCATTTGAAACAGAGATCATCAGAGTGGATCAAGAAACAAGACCCAACAATATATTGTGTACAACAAGACCATCTAAAATATAGACGATATATATTAAAAGTAAATGGATAAAGATATACCATGCTAATGCTAGTTATAGAAAGCAGGAGTAACTGTGTTAATTTCAAACACAGCAGACTTCCGACCAAGAAAAATTATTAGGGATAAAGAGGGGCATCATATAATGATAAAGGGGCCACTTATCCAAGAAGACATAACAATATCGCATATGTATGCACCTGACAGAGAGACAAAATATGTGAGGCAAAACCCATAGAACTGCAAGGAGAAATAGATGGATTTACTATCATAGTTGGAGACTTCTATGATATCTTTCTGATATCAGAAAAGGTGCTGAAGTCTCCTTATCAGAAATGGGCAGATTCAGCAGGCAGAAAATCCATAAGGACATACTTGAACTCAACAGCACCATCAATCCACTTGGATATAATTGACATATATAGGTGACTTCATCCAACAGCAACAGAACACATATTCTCCGGCTCACATTCATGGGGATAGACCACATTCTGAGCCATAAAATAGTACGCAAATTAAGCTTTACCAGGCAGTGTTTAGCATAGGGTGAACTCTGGCGCCCTCATCTGGTCCTCATGTAGGGTCTGGTTTGGTTACCCTGCTAGGTAAAGGTGCAAGAAAGAAGGGAAGTTCCAATTTGCTTTCTGTGCTTTATTCCGGTTTACATATGCTCAGATGAGTGGGTGTATGATTTATATTATCTATTTTAATCTAAAATAACCTTCACATTTGGACAGGTAACATCAAAAGTGTCCTACACAGAAATACTGGGTGAAGATCCCTGTAATAAAACCAACTCCAGAAAACAAGAAAATGGCAGAGTTGACAATCCCTCTCACCCTCCCCGCAAAGACACATGTATACACATTTTTTGTCAGAGGCATTAAGAGGAATAAATGCTGTCAGTCTAATCACAACTGATCACAACTTGATGAAACCAAAAAATCTAGAAAGTATCATGAAGACAGTTGACATACAGCTTTACATTCACTACTGTGACCAGAGAAACTCACTGTGGCTGTTTTTTGTCCCATTAGATGTCAACTAACGATTGTGTTAAGTCATAATGATTAACAAGGCATTTAAAATATTTATTTTATCTGTATTACATTTCAAAAAATTTATATTGAGACATAAAATTTATGTTTGAGTACATATATAATTTATAAATTTATATATTTTGAAAGTGCATGCTTTTTTTTAAAAAAAACTGAAAGAGGTGCCTAAGCAAAGCAAGTGCAAGTCTATTCCTTAAAGGGTAAGTATGCAGAATGGAAAGCAGGAGTGTTCTTTGGGTTGACAGCTCATATTTCAACAGACATGAAAGTGATTATGTGTTAATTGTGTGTATAGCACAGAATAAATCAACTTGCTTTGAATGGAAGATCTGAACCAGGAGAATGTGAAAGTGGGCTGAGTCATATAAGACAAAACCGAAAAGGAGATAACAATATATACCCGCTAGAATGGCTAACTTTAAAAAGATTGACTAAGCCAAGTGTTGGCGATAAGGTGGAGCAACTGGAATTATAATATACTGCTATTTGGCAGGTAAAATTATAACATTAACTTCAGAAAATAGTTCAACAGCTTCTTAAAACCTTAGACACACACGCTGTCATGTTACTCAGCATTTTACTCTTTAGTTTTTTACCCAAGAGCAATGAAATCATATGTCCACACAAAGACTTGTACGTGAATTTTCATAGCAGTTTTGTCTGTAATAACCAACAAGTGGAAACAATCCAAATGTCCCTGAACAAGTGAATGGATAAACTAAATTAAGATATATTTATACAATGAATATCACTCAGCAACAAAAGGAAACAATTTTTATATGTGCAGCAATCTAGATGGATCTCTAATTATGTTGTGTAAAGGCTAAAACATTAAAAAAAAAACCTGAGTGATTTCCTTTATACAATAGGATATAAACGAAGTGATTCAGGTTATATGAAATTTTAGAAAGTCAAATCAATCTGTAGTAAGAGAAAAGCACCTGAGTGATTTCCTTTATACGATAGGATATAAACGAGGTGATTCGGGTTATACGAAATTTTAGAAAGTCAAATCAATCTGTAGTAAGAGAAAACACGTTGAAGGTTGCCTAGGGAAGGAAGTGGATGTTTGGATGGATTACAGAAGGACATGAGGGAACTCTGGGGGGGTGGGGTGTATGATGGAAATGTTTATTGTCTTCATTTTGGTGATGGTTTCACAATGCATACATATAAGTAATCGAATTGTGTACTTTAAATACTAATCAATCATTGTATATAATATATCTTGAGAAAGCTATAAAAACTTTTTAAAATTATGGTAGGTCTTCAGTTTATGGAGTTTATATTAATATATTTATCATAGGAACTAGCCGCAATTGACGGATTGGTAATAAAGGAGGGAAAGGAAACTATATCAAGCTTTCTTTGTTGAAGGCTCATATATTCCTTTTTTGAGCTATTATACAACTTTACTTTTTATAATTACCTACACTATTCATATACTACTATGCAGGTAAGAATATTATGTAAGTAAGGGGAAGGAACTTCTTTCCAAGAATGGTTCATTCAATTTGTTTTGTTACTTTAGGTCTTGTTCTATCCTCTTGTTGCAAGCTTTGCTGTGACATTTACCCTCTCTTAATACAGCTTTTGGCACTAGGCGCTTCACTTGGAATTTCTTCCTTTGTCCAGCATCAATGGATAAGACAAATATCGAAATTCTATTTTATCCCATGTATCAATTAGAGGAAAGGTGAATGCATAACACTGAAAATAACAGGAACTGTTTTACTCAGTTTTTTTTTTTTTTTGTTTTTTGTTTTGTTTTTTTTTGTTTGTTTGTTTGTTTGTTTTACAGTGGTTCTCAAAGTGCTGTTATCTATCAAAATCAGCTGTGAAAATTTTTTAAAATGTAGACTCCTGGGCTCTAAACTAGACCAACTAAATCAGAGATTTGGGGGACATAGCTTGAATTCTTGATTTTTTTTTTAAGTTTTATAAGTAATTCTTCATTTGTTGTTCTTTGCAACAAATATGCATTGAGTGCTTATAATTAAATGTTAAGCACCAGGACTAGGTATTAATTTAGAGGTACAAAAAACACATCATCTCTTGCCTTTAAATTATTCATGTCTAATATCTATTGAGAGAAATAGATCCTTCTAAAAGCACACAAAGATAAAAGGCACAAATTGTAATAACAAACAATGCCAAATCCCTAAGAGAGTCAGGGAAGGCTTCAGATGAGATTGGGTGTGTTCAGGGCGGTATGGCCATAGACAGGCCAGGGAAGGCTTCGATAAGAAAGTACCATTTTAACAGACACCTGGAGGAACAATCAAAGTCAGAGCAAAGATAAAAGTGCGTCACACAGAAGGAATATCATAGACAGGGGAAAAATGTGTCTTCGGGAAACTGAAAAAGGGGAAAGGGCCACACCTTGGTGAGGGGACCAAGTGGCATGAGATGAAGCAGGAAACATAGACAAGGGCATCCTTGTTTAACAACTGCTGGCTTAATAAAGCAAATGTGTGATGATGGATATAGGCTGTCTGGGAAAAATAAGTGAGAAATATGAGCTTTCTTGGAGCATCATCCTTTGCTTCAGTAGAAAGCACAGAGTTAGGCTTCCAATTCTGACTAAAGCCATTGTCAACAGGGAAAAGGCAACCTTAGCGATTCTCCTGTCTGTCCGGGATCCCGTGGGCACTATGATGGAGCTCATGAGATGCAGAAGAGAAGTCCCAGGCTGAATCGGGGGCACATTCACTCAGGAGAGCTGAGGTCCCCAATCACTGGGGTCATCCAGTGCATTCCCAACAACATAGGCTCATTCTAAACTAGCTCTGCAAAGGAGCAGAAAATAAACTCTTGGAAGCAAAGCAAGCACTCCCACTTTAGCAGAATGATAAAATTTAACTCTTAGAAGTCCCCCACCTTTTCTAAGGGTAATAATCATAAGTATAACTTATGAAGTGCTTCTGTGTATGTGAGAGCATATACTACTTTTGATTCTTCCTACAAACCTGGTAGGAAAATATTACTCCCTTTATGAAGATGAAACTGAGGCTCAGCAAGATTAAGCAGTTTGCCTAAGACCTCATAGCCATTAAGTAGAAGACATTGGGTTCAAAGTTCAATCTATGAACCCAACATTTTTAACGCTATATACCATTCTCTTTTTGTATTAGTTTTCTATTGCTGCTGTAACAAATTTCCACAAACTTAGTGGCTTAAGACGACAGAAATGTATTCTCTTCCAGTTCTGGAGACTGACGTCTAAAATAGATCCATAGGGCTGTGTTCCTTGTGGAGGCTCCAGGGGAGAAGGGGTTTTCTTGCTCTTTCCAGTTTCCAGGGTCTGCTTCCATCCTTTGGCTCATGGCCTCCTTCTTCTACCTTCCAAACCAGCACCATAGTGTCTTTAAATCTCTTTCTTCTGTCTCCTTTCACCCTCTTACCTCCCTTTTATGAGGACCCTTGTGATTACATTTAAGGCCTACCTAGATAACCCAGGATAATCTGTACATATCAAGATTCTTAATCACATCTGCAAAGCCCTTTTACCATTACAGGTAACATTCACAGGCTTCAGGGATCAGAACATGGATGTCTTTGAGAGGTCCTTACTTAGTCTACCACATCTTTCCATATAGATTCTCAAAATTTTAGCTGAGCCTAATAGGGGAGTTCATTACCATTAGGGTCCAGTTTAGTAGCAAGTGCTTCCTTTAAGTGAAAAGGTGAAAGTTGTCCACTTAATAAGGAAAGAAAAACATTGTATGTTAAAGTTGCTAAGACCTAAGGTAAGAAGGAATCTTCTAACGATGAAATTGTGAAGAAGGAAAAATAAATCTGTGCTAGTTTTGTGGTCACATTTCAAACTGCAAAAGTTACAACCACAGTGCATGCTAAGTGCTTAGTTAAGAGGGGAAAGGCATTAAATTTGTGGGTGGAAGATGTGAACAGAAATGTGTTCTAGTTGACAGCTATCAGGTTTGGTACTATCTGAGGTTTCAGGTATTGGCTAATGTCTTGGAACACGTCCCCCACAGATACGTGGGTGACTACTCTATATTCAAAGTAAGCACTTATATATTGGGGAGTAGATCTCCCAACTCATTATTTATTTTTTATTTGTCCCACAAATAAAGTAAACAAAGTAGAATTTTAGGCAAGATTCATTTCTAGAGATAGAGATATTTTATTATAATAAAGAAGGTTGCTCTACCATAAAATATAGCAATTTAACTTTTTATAATCCTGATAACCTCAAAATATATAAAATAATAGATGGACAACATTATAAAAAGAAATAGACAAATGTACAATAAATAAAATATTTTAGTACAACTCATTTAGTATCTAGTAAACCAAGTAGTCCCCCCAAAATCAGTAAGCATCTAGAAGATTTGAATAAATATTAACAGATTGGATTCACTGACTGATCTCATTACAAGAAAGAATTATGCATGATGATGGGAGAGATGAAGCCACAGCACAGGCACTTACTGATTAACCAAATTTTGAAGCTGTGAAATGCAGCTCCTCCTTTAGTGAAAGATGATATAAATAGCTTAGTTGCCTTCAAACTAGCAGAGACTTTTTGAATGGATGGATGCTGATTTTTTAAAAAGGAGCTTATTTCTGAGGCATCTTTTAAAGCAGGTTTCCTCAGCCCCTGGGCCATGAACCGGTACTGTCCGGTGGCCTGTTAGGAACTGGGCAGAACGGTAGGAGGTGAGCAGCCAAGCATTACTTCCTGAGCTCCACCTCCTGTCAGATCAGTGGCAGCATTAGATTCTCATAGGAGCAAAACCTCTATTGTGAACTGCGCATACGAGGAATCTAGGTTGCGTGCTCCCTATGAGAATCTAATGCCTGATGATGTAAGTGGAACCGTTTCATCTCAAAACCATTCCCCTGCACCCTCCATTCCAGGAAAAATTGTCTTCCACAAAACCAGTCCCAGGTGCTAAAAAGGATGGGGACCACTGTTCTAAAGGAATCAGTCCTTTTGCTATTATTATTATTATTAAGATGGGATCTTGCTCTGTCACCCAGGCTGGAGTGCAGTGGCACAATCTTGGCTCACTGCAACCTCTACTCCTGGGTTCAAGCAATTCTCCTGCCTCAGCCTCCCGAGTAGCTGTGCACAGGCAAGTGTACAGGCACATGCAATCATGCTCTGCTAACTTTTTGTATTTTGGGAGAGACAGGGTTTCACCATGTTGGCCAGCCTGGTCTCAAACTCCTGACCTCAAGTGATCCACCCACCTTAGCCTCTGAATGTGCTAGAATTACAGGTATGAGCCACCACTCCTGCACCCCTTGGCTATTACTGAAGTGTTCTTTTTCTTTTTTGATCACATCTATGTAGTATATTGGAGAGAAAGAAAGTAGAATGGGAATTTCAACAGGGCCACGGTGGCTCATTCCTGTAATCCCAACACATTGGCAGGCTAAGGTGGGCAGATGACCTGAGGTCAGGAGTCGAGACCAGCCTGACCAACATGGTAAAACCCCGTCTGTACTAAATATACGAAAATTAGCCAGGTGTGGTGGTGGGCACCTGTAATCCCAGCTACTCAGGAAGCTGAGGTAGGGACAATTGCTTGAACCCATGAGGTGGAGGTTGTAGTGAGCCAAGATAGCGCCACTGCACTCCAGCCTGGGTGATGGAGCCAGTCTCTGTCTCAAAAAAGAAAAAAAAAAGTATGGTAATTTCTTCATTAACTTTGATGCTGCTATGGTCTTGATCTCCAGGTCAATGCAATGCCCCGGAACAGCTTCCATTTGCCAGGCCTACTGAACTAATTGATGAGCCTGAGTTTTCCATTGGGACACATCTGAAGTATGAATGTCGCCCTGGTTATTATGGAAGACCATTTTCTATCATCTGCCTAAAAAACTCAGTCTGGACAAGTGCTAAGGACAAGTGCATACGTAAGTAACTCTGGAGTGGGAACCCCTCTGTCAGTCAAACATCTGTAAGATCTGATTCAATTTGTTCAAATTTTGTGACTGAGTTGCATATGACAATTAGTTTGCCAAGGTGCAAAATATATAAGAGAATTATTCTTGTAGATCATACCTTGTTACTGCTTTGAGTTCCTGGAGCCTTCATTACAAGTTTATTTCATGAGAAACAGCCATCACAGGACATGATTGAGGGAAAATCCCATTCACTGGGGGTCTCCCATTTACATGACTAAAATTAAGTAATGAATGACTTGGGACAAGAAAGGGAAGTGGATTAAATAACTAAAAGATGTGATAATCTTGGGCTTTGAGATCTTTGGATTATACCAGTTGAATTGAATTACAGATAATAACAAAGTTTACATTTTTCTGGGAGGCATAATATGGGAATGAAACAGATCTGAAAGGGAAGTTTTTTATGAAAGGGAGCTGATCCCAAGGTAGTCTAGTGAGTTTCCTCAAGGTAAGAAAATCTGTGGAAACATCAGAACTGCATGTGTTCAGTAAGCTACAGGCAGGTTGAGACCTTATGTACTAAAAAAAATTTGCAGTTTACTCTACTTGGCTCCAAAATTCTGTTTCTTTCCTGTAGGTAAATCATGTCGTAATCCTAGAGATCCTGTGAATGGCATGGTGCATGTGATCAAAGACATCCAGTTCGGATCCCAAATTAATTATTCTTGTACTGAAGGGTGAGTTGGCAGCAACATCTCTTGGTTCAAGAGTTCTAGCACAGCCATACTACCTTCTAGTCACATCTCAGAAAGGACAACTAAGCTATTACCATCTGCTCTTTAAAGGCTTCAACACAGGTGTTTAGCTCCTGACTGAAATGAGCAAAGGTATGACAAGATCAGGGGAAAATCGTCTGTATCCTTGCTGGAAACCAAGGCTGTGCAAATATGAAAAGTGTGACATTCATTGGGTGGGAAGGACGAAAATGGGGGAGAGTATAGTCAAAGCACACAAAAAGCCTTAACCCAGAGTAGACCTTGCTGGGAAAAAAGGAAGGCCATTGAGTAGCTGTGTGAGAGAAATCTGAATGCTCATAGCACAAGTAGTTTGCTAGGGCTGCTGTAACAGAGTACTCCAAAATGGGTGGCTTAATACCAATGAAGATTTTGGAGTTCTGTTCTGGAGACTGAAAGTGCAAAATCAAAGTGTTGGCAGAGCCATGCTCCCTCTAAAACCTGTAAGGATGAATCCTTCTTTGCTTCTTCCAGCTTCTGGAGCCCCAGGCCTTCCTTGGTGTGTGGCAGCAGAACCCCAGTTTCTGTCTCTGTCTTCACATGGCTGTCTTCCCTCTGGATCTCTGTCCTCACATGCTGTTCTCCTGTCTGTGTATGTCTGTGTCCAAAGTTCTCTCTTTTAATAAGGACACCAGTCATATTGGATTAATGCCCACACTAACAACTTCATCTTAACTGGATTGCCTCTCCAAAGACCACATTTCCAAATAAGATCACATTAATAAGCACTGTGGATTAAGACATCAATATATTTCGGGGGTGAGGGGGATACAATTTTCATTCATTGCTGGTAGGAATGCAAAATGGTACCATGACTTGGAGAGAGAATTTGGCAGTTTTTTAAATAAAACTAAACATACTCTTACAATATTATCCAGCAGTTATCCTTTTTGGTATTTATCCAAAGGAATTGAAAACTCATGTTCACACACACACACACAAAAAAAATTCTGCACACAGATGTTTATAACAGCTTTATTCATAATTGCCAAAACTTGGAAGGAATCAAGATGTCATTTAGCAAGGGAATGGATAAACTGTGGTACATCCATACAATAGAATATTATTCAATACCAAAAAGTAAATGAGCTATCAAGCCATGGAAAGACACAGAGGAACCTTTTAGTGAATCTTTTTTCACTGCCACTAAGTGAAAGAAGCCAATCTGAAAAGGTTACATAACATATGATTCCAAGTATATGCCATTCTGGAAAAGGCAAAACTATGGAGACAGTGAAAAGATCAGTGGTTGTCAGGGGTTAGGGAAGAAGCAGGGATGAATAGGCAGAGCACAGAGGATTTTGAGGGTAGTGAAACTACTCTGTATGATGCCATAACAGTAGGCACATGTCATAATAAATTTATCCGAAGTCATATAGTGTACAATACCAAGAGTGTACCCTAATATAAACCATGGACTTGGAGTGACCATGATGTGTCAGTGTAAGTTCATCAGTTGCAAAAAAATATGTACCACCCTGGTGAAGGCTGTTTATAATAGGCGAGGCTATCCATGTGTAGGGGCAGGGAGTACATAGGAAATCTCTGTATCTTCTGTTCATTATTGCTGTGAACCAAAAACTGTGCTAAAACACAAAGTCTATTTTTTAAAACTGCATAGACATAAATACACAGGCACATGTGCATAAACATACATGCACACAAATAAGTACAGGTAAAACAGGAAATTTGAACAAAATGTATGGATTAGAACTATGTCAATATCTTAATGTTGATGTTGCACTATTGTTTTGCAAAATGTTATTATTAGGGGAAAATTGAGTAAAGTGTACCTGGGATCTCTCTGTACCAGCCTGACCAACATGGAGAAACCCCGTCTCTACTAAAAATACAAAATTAGCCAGGCATGGTGGTGCATGCCTGTAATCCCAGCTACTCGGGAGGCTGAGGCAGGAGAATCACTTGAACCTGGGAGGTGGAGGTTGCAGTGAGCCGAGATCGCGCTATTGCACTCCAGCTTGGGCAAAAAGAGCGAAACTCTGTCTCAAAAAAAAAGAAAAGAAAAAGAAAAAAAGAAAATGTGTTAACCTAAATAATTTGCAAAATTTGTTTTTTATTCTCATTTTTTCCTAACCCATCCACCTGGTTCAAGGCACATAGATTAAGAAGGAAAATGGAAATGGGACTAATATCCCAGGCTTCACTGTCCCTCTTTGGGCTCTGGGGAGGAGACTCCCAAAAGTCTAGACATGTTTACCCACATGCTGTATGTGGTTTCTGGCAACGAAATGATCATGGCTTTTCCTGAACCATGGCTTAACTTTGTGAATCCACAACTCTCTCTTCCCTGGGAGATCCAAAAAGATAGGGTAGGATGTAAAGGCTTCAATCTGTTCAAATGGATATGAGAGCTTCCCTTACAATAAGTAGCATGGATTTCATCTCTCTGCTTTACTTCCTCATAAACATTCTGAATGAGAGGTGTTCAAACTATTATTTGTTCAGTCGCTTAATCTACTTTGAGGGACAAGTTTAATAAATTAAAATATTTTTCTATCTGTTCCCCTTGATCAGTGAACACAAAGTTATCTTTTGACTCATATTTAAAATGTTCAGTACTACAGCACTGAACAACAGTATGGAAGAAAAAAAATGCCAACTTAAATTTGAACTTGCTTCACCATTCCTATCCCAACCCCCATGATTAGAAAATCAAAAAGAACACTTTGAGAAATAACCTCAGTGAGGTCAAAAGACAGAGGAGTCTCCAGGATCCCTTATTCCTAAGACAAATAGACAGAAGGAGTCGCACATATAGGATTGCAGCCCTTCTTCACTTCATTTGTTCACATACTTCATACTTGTGTGTATGTCTGTTGGAAGTGCAATTGAAAATGATTTCATTTTTGGTGGTATACTAGAAAGCATTAAAAACAAAAATAAAATGAGGCCAGGTGTGGTGGCTGTAATCCCAGCACTTTGGGAGGCTAAGGTGGGCGGATTACTTGAAGTCAGGAATTCAAGACCAACCTGGTCAACATGGTGAAGCCCATCTCTACTAAAAATGCAAAAATCAGCCAAGTGTGGTGGCAGGCACCTGTAGTCCCAGCTGCTCAGGAGGCTGAGGCAGGAGAATCTCTTGAATCTGGGAGGTGGAGGTTGCAGTGAGCTGAGATCGCACCATTGCACTCCAGCCTTGGCGACAAGAGTGAAAATCTGTCTCAAAAAAAATAACAATAACAACAACAACAAAATGATATTGAAGTCATTAATAAGTACATCATAAATCACTACTATAATGCAACGGTGCATCAAGTGTCTTCAGAAGCACCCACTGTTGTCTAACTATTTATTTGATCTCCATTTGGCACTGTTTTGTTGTTTGAATAAAGCTTTATGTTGCCAGGTTTTCTTACATGCTCATAAAGCAAAGTTCTCCGCTAAACCAATAACCACGACTGTTATTTGATATTGCTTCATTCCTTCATGTATAGTACTATCAAGTTTGACCCTACCCTCACTATGACTAGTTTCACCCAACCATCTATCACAACAGAGTCTAAGGTGACGTAAAATAAATGTCATAAATTTTTCCACATTTATGGCACACTTTGAACAGTTTGAGATATACTAATTGAGAATTGCTGACTTTAATATTTTAAGTATAAAATGAGTGCTCAATTCTTTTTGGTCAGCCTGGATTTCCTTTGCTTCTAGTTATGAATCCCCTTCCTTCCTTCCCTTCCTTCCTTCCTTCCTTCCTTCCTTTCTTTCTTTCTTTCTCTCTTTCTTTCCTTTCTTTCTCTCTTTCCTTCTTTCTTTCCATCCATCTTTCTTTCTTTCTCTTTCCTTTTTTCTTTCTTTCTTTCTTTCTTTTTTTTTTCTTTTTTTTTTTTTTTGGAAACAAGGTCTTGCTTTTTTGCCCAGACTGGAGTGCAGTGGCATGATCAGCACTCACTGCAGCCCCAACCTCCCCAGCTCAAGCAGTCTTCCTGCCTCAGCCTCCTGAGTAGCTAGGACTGCAGGAATGTGCCACCATGCCTGGATTTTTTATAAATTTTTTGTAGAGACAGTGCCTCACTGTGTTGCCCAGGCTGGTCTTGAACTCCTGAGCTCAAGCAATCCTCCTGCCTCAGCCTCCCAAAGTGCTGGAATTACAGGGGTGAGCCACTGTGAATGGCCTATTTTGGCCTTCTTTGATGAATCTTGTTGACAAAAGCCCATCCATGCATCCATACATTCACACTTTTAAGGCAAAGAAATACATGCAACACGACTATATACACACACATATACATGTATATATATGACAGCTTCCCTGCACTCAAGAAGTTTGTGTTATCTTTTAAAAAATGAAATTTGTAGGAAAAACTGTAATTCATCTTAGATTTGCATAAAAAACTGTCATAAGGTAATAAAGAAGAGAAAGCTCATCCAATTGAGAAGGTAAGAAAAAGAAAGTCCAAAAGTCCCAAGAAGAATGTGAAACTTGGGAAGGTGACAGATAATCCTTTGACAAGTGGAAAATGTCCCTCTGAATTCTGTAACAGTGTAATCTCTGGAAGTAGTAATTTAATTGGATAGTTGACCTGTGTCTTTGGAACCTAATCTTCCTTATTTTTTGCCTCTAGACACCGACTCATTGGTTCCTCATCTGCCACATGCATCATCTCAGGCAATACTGTCATTTGGGATAATGAAACACCTATTTGTGAGAGTGAGTTGAAATATCCCTTCCTATTTCTTTTACTGATACATTCTAATTTTTCTCTGGAATAATAAAACCTTAACCGAATTCCTTCTGTGCAATCTGTCCTTCACATGGCTGAAGACAGCGGTAATGTTCTCGAATATTCCTACAGGGTTCCTGGCAACCCTTTCCTTAAGTTCTTCCTTATCCTTGGATGTGTCTTTTCTAATTCTGGGGGCTTAAATACATAAAAGCCTTCAAACTTGATTCCACTTCAATAAATTTGAAATTATGGTGGTTCTACCACCTCCAGTATAATAATCATCCTGCTTGGCGAATCAGTAAAGATTTTTAACATTTATGCTCTTCAAGGTTAGTGAAGCTGCGAAAGAACCTGGACTCTCACGTACCACGAGGTCAACACATCCTCTCGAAAGGCACCATGCACTATTAACCTCAGAAGTGGGCATATATTTTAACCTACTTCTTAGAATTTATACTTACAAAATAATCACACACTTTTTAAAACAGTTTGGTATAAACTTTTCATTGCAGCATCATTTATATTAGTTAAAATGTTAAAGCAACCTAAATATTTTAAACTATGATTTGGAAATAATCTACTAGGAGGAAAAAGATGTGTTCAAATGACCACTATAAAGAATTCCCGAAGAAACATAAAATAGCTATGCAGAATGGAAAAAAGTATATCCATACACTGGCATGGTATTCAGCCATAAAAAATGATAGCATAAAGAAGCACTTAATGACTAGAAAGAGATGTGTTTTATGTGGAAAAAGAATCAGATGAACAGCATGTATGGCAAGATCTCATTTTATTAAAAAGTAATACACCTATGTAGTGGAGGGCCAGGCTGAGGCTCAGTGAAATATAGTGTATAACATCTTTGTCTTACTGCTCTCTTTAGATAGCTTGGGGACTTGTCTTCTTTTCTTCTTGGCATTTAAAAATGTTCCTTTTACTAGAAAGTTTATGAGCTTCAGAATCTAAATTTACAAATGACATTGGTCACACATTTATTGCTGTTTATCCACTTTAAGAAACAATTTTGTTATTTTGTAAAACAAATTGGGAAACCTTTCATCTTATTTGAAATCTATAATAAGATAACATGGAATTGGAATATAAATTTTCTTGGAAATATGAAAAAATAGTAAAATAGAGAAAACAAAAATATAATAATACACCTATACCTATATCTATGTTTTTATCTCTGTTTCTAGTTCTGTAAACTCTCTATATCCAAATCCTGGTAAATGACTTCAAGTCTTCTTGGAGAAGGCTAGGGGAAGATACCAGGTGCTTCCTCAAAAGGATCCAGTCTCCCATCCGTTTGTGCTTCTCTGGGTCTATAAACTGTTCAAGTCTAGGAATTGTTGATGAACAATGAACTTCTTTTGCAGTAATTCAAGTCAGACTCTTATTCACTTGACCTAAATCTCTTCCGCTTATACACATCAAGAAACACTTTAGTCAGCTATCCATCTACTTCAGTTTCAGAGACTCTATGATCAATTAGCCCTGTAACAATATTCTCTTCAGTCAAATCATTCTGATTGCTGTTTCGGCTCTAATATCCATTACAAGAACCCCCATTGTCTCTGGCAATTAAGTGCTGCTACTTGGACTCTGCCACCCTGAGGTCCTTTGGTCCCCAAGTGAATTCAGAGAACCCAGTTCAATGGCAACACTTCCCATTGTCGTTCCTGTCCCACAGAGAATGAGCCATGGCAGAGGATGCTGAAACTCCCCATGTGAATGTATTCCTCAAGCCTCTGGTAAAAGGTCTATCTTCCGAACCCTCCACTCCTGCACTGTGCCTCACCAGCTTTATCCAAAGATGATCTTCAGAGTGGAATGGCTGTTGCTTAACTTCTGCCTCTCAAATATCGGCTAATTTCTCATGCTGTAACCCTAGTCCAGAACCATACAGAGAAACTAAGTCTGGGAAACTTAATTCCGAATTGGCCTGGTTGACACTGTACAAAACCCCCAGATAATTATAATTTTATTTAACTCTGTCTTCTTTTTTTTCTTTCCCTCCCTGCCTCCCTCCCTGCCTCCCTCCCTCCCTCCCTTCCTTCCTTCCTTTCTTTCTTCCTTCCTTCCTTCCCTCCTTCCTTATTTCCTTATTTTCTTTCTTTTTTATCACACTGGCTAGGATCACCAGTATAACATTGAACATTGGTACCAATAGATGCCATCCTTGTCTTGTTCCACATCTCAAAGTTAAAGTTTAAAACATTTCACCATTAAGCTGGTGTTTACTGTAGGCTTTTTGCAGATAACCATTTTTGAAATAAGGAAATTCTCTTATATTCTTCATTGTTAAAAAATTTTTGGTATTTGAATCATGTTGAAGTTTATCAAACACTTTAGTTACATATATTGATGTAACCATATGTTTCTCTTTTTCTGTTAATGTAACAAATTGTTTTGAGTACATTTTTCAAAGGCAAATGATTTTGAATTTCAATTTTACATTCTTAAAATAAATCATCTTGGTCATAATATTTAATCATTTTATATATGGCAAATATGCTTTCATGATACATTTTAGATGTTTCTATTAAAATATAATTAATGTATCATAAAAGTTACCTTTTTAAATTATACCACTTAGTGGTATTTAGTACATTCACAAAGTTGTGTGTTACGGTCTGAACGTTTGAGTCCACCCCAAATCCATATGTTGAAATCCTTACCCCTGAGGTGATGACATTAGGAAGTGAGGCCTTTCAAAGATGATTAGGTCGTGAGAGCAGAGCCATCACAAATGGGATTAGCATCCTAATAAGAGAGGCCCAGAAGAACTCCTTTTGCCCTCCCGCCATGGGAGGAGATGCTAAATCTGCCAGTGTTGGTCTTGAACTCCCCAGCCTCCAAAACTACGAGAAATAAATTTCTACGGTGTACAAGCTAACCAGTTTATAGTGTTTTGTTATAGCAGCCCAAATAGACTAAGACATTGGGCAACCAACACTGCTAATTAATTCCAGAACACTTTCATCATCCCATTCCTAACATATTTGAGAGATTAGACTATAATTTTCTTTCTTGTAATGTCCTTAATAAGATTTTGATATCAAACTTATGACAGTCTTATAAAGTCAGCTGGTAGTGTTTCATATATTTGTTTCCTAGTAAGGGTTTATATAAGATTGGTATTATTTCTTCTTTAAAAAGAATTCACCAGAAAAGCCATATGGCCTGGAGTTTACTTTGTTGGGAGGTCCTTTTTTTTTTTTCCCAATAATTTTCCTGTACCATGTAGACTTTTCACTGAAGTATAACATATATATATAGTAAAGTGCACACATCTTAATTATGCAGTTCAATGGATTTTTACAAAGTAAATGCATCCATGTAAAAGGCACTCAGATTAAGATATAGAACACTATCGGCACCCTAGAAGCCTTCCCAATGGCCTTTCCCAGTTATCTTCCCAAAATAACCAGTATTCTGATTTATAACACTAATAGTTTTGCCGCTTCCTAAATTTTATATTAAAGGAATCGAAAAATAGGTACTCTTTTGTGTCCAGCTTCATCTCAATGTTATATTTGGAAGAGTCATTTTTGTTTTTGCATGAAGGATTGTTGGGTCTTCTTTATTATTATGTTGTATGTCATTGATGATCCTGAGTACCTTTTCATATGTTTGCGAAGTGCCTATTCCAAACTTTTGCCTATTATTTACTAGTTTGTCTACTGTTTTGTTGTTTTGTAGAAGTTCTTAAATATTCTCATGTTTTCTAATAAATGTAACACAAATATTGTCTTTCAGGCTATGGCTTTTCTTTTTTCCTTCTTAATGTCTTTTGGTTATGAAAGTTCTACATTTTAATAATATTCAATTTATGAGTCTTTTTTTTTTCCCAGTTACTGCTTTTTCTATTCTACTTGAGCAGTTGGGCCAAGTGAGGTGGCTCATGTCTATAATTACAGCATTTTGGGAGGCCAAGGCAGGAGGATTGCTTGAAGCCGGGAGTTCAAGACCAGCCTGGGCAGCAAATTGAGACCCTGTCTCTACAAAAATAAATAAATAAAATTAGCTAGACTCAGTGGCACATGCCTATAGTCCCGGCTACTTGGGAGGCTGAGGTGGGAGGATCCCTTGAGCACAGGAGTTCAAGGCTTCAGTGAGTTATGGTAGTGCCACTGCACTACAGCCCAGGTAACAAAGCCCTGTTTCTTATGGATAGGCAATTGATCTAATATCATTTATTAAAAAGACTATTCCTTGCGTATTACAATGCGATACCACCATGACCATAAGTCAGGTGACCTTATATGTGGCTCTCATTCCAGAGAGGTTCTGTTTCATTGGTTTATTTGCCATACATTAGTTTATCTGCCATACTATAATGGCAAATAAACTATAGTCCTGCATTAAAATTTTAATTACTATCACATTACATTAAGATTTGATATCTGGTGGCATATATCTTCTAACTATGTTCATCTTCGAGATTTACTTGGTGATTCTTGGCCCTTTGCATTACCATATAAAATTTAGAATCAACTTGTCAATTTCCACATAAAGAATCCTACTTGAATTTGTATTAAGTTTCTGTTGACTCAGTAGATCAATTTGTGGACAAGTAATAAATTTACAGTTTTGAAGTTCAAATTTATGAATATGATATATCCTCCCATTTTGAAGTCTTCTTTAATTTCTTTTAATAATACTTGTTAATTTACATTATAAAGTCATGTACATATTTCATTATCTTTATTTTTACATCTTATTTTTAAAATTTCATTCTCTAATTATTTACTTCTTAGATACGCACCTGTTTCATCTCAGCTCCGCAATTTTGTTAAATTTCCTTATAAATTGAATAGTTTACCTGTGGATTCTCTTGAATTTGCTGTGTAATTTTGTCATCTATGAATCTGACAAAGTTTTTACATGTTTTCCTTTCTTATGTCTTTTGTTTATTTCTCTTGCTTTATTGCGTTCGCTAAAACCTCCAGTACAATATTGAATAGAAGAGATGATACAAGGCTACAAGGCTTTTAATAGTCATCATAAATCATGATGTATGCTGTAGTTTTTGCATGATATCCTTTATTAGATTAAGGAAACTCTCCTTTATTTCTAATTACTAAAAGATTTATAAATGTTAGTTCTAATTGATCACTATGCATGTATTGAGATTATCATGTTTCTTTTTCACTCTGTTAATGTAATATATTACATTGATTGATGTTTAAAAGACAAACACTGAATTCCTAGAATAAACCTATGTTTGTGATGTGTTATAAATGATTATCCTATGTATGGGGAGTATGCGTATGTGTGTGCAGGGTTGCTCATATTTTTATTGTAATATTGTAACATTGATTTAATATTTAAAATCAGTCAAGGTAAACCTCACTTTGATCATTGTATCATCCTTTGGAAATATTACTGGATTCAGTTTCATAATATTTTGTTTAGAAAATTTGCATTTATGTTCTCAAGAGATCTTGGATTATAATCTGCTTTTATTTTAATATCCTTATCAGGTTTGGGCATCAAGATTATGTTGGCCTCACAAAATGTGTTAAAAATTATTTATTTTTTCTAGTCTCTGGAATAATTTGTGTAACATTAACATTATTTTTCCTTATATGTTTGGAAGAATTCAGCAGCGAAACAATCTGGACCTGAGGGTTTGTTGTTGCTGTTGTTGTCAGGATTTAATTTCTTTAATAGCTATAAAACTATTTATTGTTTTATATCTTATTGAATTCATTGAGGTAAGTTGTATTTTTCAAGGAATTTACTCATTTTATTTAGATTTCCTAAGTTATCAGCATAATGCTGTTTATTATATCCTCATATTAGCCTTTGGATGCCTGTAAGTTCTGTAGTGATACCCTTACGCTCATTAATTTCTGATATTGGTAATATCTTTTGCTTCTTTTCCCTTGATTAGCTTTACTGGGTCTTTATCAATTTTACTAAGCTTTTCAGAAAAACAACTTTTAACTTTCTTGTTTTTTCTTTAGTGTATGACTATTTTCTCTTTATTTGATTTCTGCTTTAAGCTTTGGGTACTCCTCCACTCCTAAATTCTTGACACTAATTAATTTGTTTCCAACCTTTATTTTTCTACTATGTACATTTAACCTATAAATTTTTCTCTAAAACTGTTTTATTTATTTCCCACGATCTTTATATTTTTATTATCATTGTACATAAAAGCTTTCTAATTTCCCTTTTAATATCTCCTCTGACCCATAGGCTATTTAGAAGGGCATTACTTAATTTCTAAATATTTAAAGGTCTTCTAGTTACCATTCTTTCATTAATTTAATCATTTGAGACCTCTTGAGATGTGTTTTATAGCCCAGAATATGGACGATTTTGGTAAAATGTTATGTATCCACTTGAAACGAATGTAAGTTATTTTGCTTCACTTTCTAGAAATGTCATTTAGGAAAATGTGGTTTAGAACAATCTTTTTGCCCTCCACTTGTTCTCTCAGTTACCAAGAGGCATGTGTAAAATATCTGTATTAGTTTCCCAGGGCTGCTGTAACAAATTACCACAAACTTGGTGGCTTCAAAGAAGAGAAATTTATTCTCTTAAAGTTTGGAGGCCAGAAATCCAGTTAAGATGTCAATAGGATTGGTTCCATCTGCAAGCTGGTTTGTGCCTCTCTCCAGACTTCCTTCCAGTGGCTGCTGGCAATCTTCGATGTTCTTTGGCTCATAGATGCATCATTTCCTTCTCGGCCTCCATCTTCTCGTCACCTTCTCCACTGTGTGTTTCCTTTGCTCTTCTGTCTCATATGAAGACACTGGACATGGATTTAGAGGCCACCCTGGCAATCCAGGATGGTCACAACTCAAGATCATTAACTTGATTGTATCTACAAAGACTCTCCAAATTGGGTCACATTCACTGGTTTCAGAGATTAGGATACAGATATTTTTTAAGGAGGACAGTGGTTATTCAACCCATTACAATCCCAAACTATGACTATGAATTTGCCTGTCTTTCCTCTTTGTTCTAGCAATCTTTACTTTATGTATTTTAAACATGTTATTAAATGCATGAAATTTTTGGTTTATTCTTTCTGCTGAATTGACTATTTTATCATAATGAAATGTCTCTCTTTACCTCTCATAATACTTCTTGCCTTAAAATCTACTTTGTACATTAACACAACTATATAAACTTTTTTTCTTGTTTTTTATTATGTGTGTTTTAAATCTTTTACTTTCAGCCCTTCTTTGTCTTATATTTAAAACTTCTCTCTTATAAACATCACATAGTAAGGTTTTGTTGTTTTATTCAATCTTTCTTAGTTGTTCATTGGTGTGTTTGGAACATTTAAATTTAATAATAAAAATTTAAAATAAATAAATAAATTTAATCTAGTTACTGGTAAGTCTAACTCTTGATTATTTGTTTTCTCTTTGTTTCATGTGTTTGTTCCTTTATTCATCATTTCTCACATTTTTTAATTTATCCAGTATTTTTATTATTCTATTTTCCCCAGTAGCTTTTAAGTTATTCTTAAATGACTACTCTAGAGATAGACATCCTTGATTTACTGTAGTCTACTAAAATTGTGCTTTTACCACTCTCCAAACAATGCAAGTACCCAAACTATTAATATTTAATTCCATTTGTCTTCCCGCTCTTTTTGTATTGTTGTCATACATTTTGCAAAAAGAAAAGCTTCAGCTGAACTAAATTTAAAAGAGTTTAATTGAGCAATGAACGATTAGCAAATCAGGCAGCCTCCTGAGCCAGAGTAGGCCAGAAACTCCAGTCCAGCTGCATGGTAGAAGAGGATTTATGAACAGAAAAAGGAAAGTGATGTACAGAAAACAGAAGTGAGATACAGAAACAGCTGGATTGGTTATAGCTCAGCGTTTGCCTTATTTGAAGACAGTTCAAACATTTGGCCACATTTGATTGGCCAAAACTCGATGATTGGCATAAGAGTAGTCTACGGTCTGTTTACATCTTCACTTATTATAGTTCGCAGTGTACAGAGAAACCTTGAGGCTGAGCTTAAACTATGTAAGGCTTTAGGCTACACTTGATTTAACAAATTACATATATTCTGTATTTCAAAGACACTATATTTCAAAATAAATAAAAACAGTATTTATTTATATTTACACCGTAGTGAATTCTTAGAATTTTCACGTTACCTCAGCATCCATTTAGAATATGTTTACCTTTCTCATGCCAGAAGCAGAGCTTAGTCACCCTTATTGCCCTTTCTAGTTCTGTACCTCCTCCCAGTTTTCAATGTGGTCGAGCCAGATATCTGCCTTATACAACTGCCTCCTGGTGACCACCTCTCTATGGGACAGCTAGATAAAACCTACTTGACTCACATCCCTGACCTCTGTGCCCTGCGTGGACTTCGCAGATATGCCGCCATGACCACCTCTCAGTCGCAGCATGCCTTCCTGGAACATGTGCCTGCTTTCTTTAAACTCACCAGTTAGAACTCCCCATGGGAGATGCCTGCTGGGTCATACTCTGGTCCCCAGTAAAGGCGTTGACCGATGGGTCCCCTTCTCTCTCTCTCTCTCTCCATTCCTCGCACCGACCAACCTTTGTGTGATCTTCAGGCGTGCCGTGCACCCCCAGCCCATAATAAAATATTTACTTGCATCTTGTGTTTCTTCTAATCATTGAAGAGGTTTTCTCTATCACAAAGATCCTAAATGAAAACATACCCACATATGAGCTCTTTCTGGTGTGTTTCCTTCTTATTGCAATTCTATCCATTCTATATGAAACTATTTTCCTTCAGCCTGAAAAAGTCTCTGGCATTTTTGTATTGTAGATCTTCTGAAAACAAATTCTTTAAACATTTTTCTAATTGTGGTTCCTTTGAAGGTTATTGTCCATGTTTCCTGGCTTCTTTTAAAATGGTTTACACTTTAAAATAGATTTTTTACAATATTACTGTGTTGTGTCTAGGTAAGAATTTCTTTGTATTGCTTGGGTTTGCATAGTTGGTTTTTTTGTTTGTTTATTTTTGACAGAATTTCACTCTTATCACCTGGGTTGGAGTGCAGTGGTGTGATATCTCGGCTCACTGCAACCTCAGCCTCCTGGGTTCAAGTTATCAACCCACTTCAGCCTCCCAAGTAGCTGCGATTACAGGCCTGTGCCTCCATGCCTGGCTAATTTTCATACTTTTAGTAGAGATGGAGTTTCACCATTTTGACCAGGCTGGTCTCGAACTCCTGACAGAAGGTGATGTGCCCACCTCAGCCTCCCAAACTGCTAGGATTACAGGCGTGAACCACCACGCCAGGCCTGTATAGCCTTTTGGATCTATAATTTAATGATGTCTTGCATCAGTCTTGGAAAATTCCCAGTTATTACTTCTTCAAATGTTGTTTATGCTCTGTTATCTCTCTCTTCTCATTGAGGGGCTTCAGTTAAACATGTTAGGCTTTATTCTTCTATGTAGTTAGTCTGTATTTTTTAATCTTTTTATTTATTGGTGCTTTGTTCTGAGTATTTTCTTCTGTTCTAGCTTTCAGTTCATTGATTTTCTTTCAGATTCTAACCTGCTATTAATCTCACACAAATTCTTAATTTCAACAATCATATTTTACTTTTAGAATTCTAGAGTTTTTTTATTTTCCAAATCTGCCCTCTTCGTTTTTTTTTTTTTTTTGAGACAGGGTCTCACTTTGTTGCCCAGGTTGGAGCACAGGGGCATAATCACAGCTCACTGAAGCCTCAACCTTCACAGACTCAAGCAATTCTCCCACCTCAGCCACTTGAGTAGCTGAGAATGCAGGTGTGCACCACCACACCTGCACACCCGGCTTTTTTTTTTTTTTTTTTTTTTGAGATGGGGTTTCACCAAGTTGCCCAGGCTGGCCTCGAACTCCTGAGCTCAAGTGATCCACTCTCCTCAGCCTCCCAAAGTGTTAGGATTACAGGCGTGAACCACCACACCCCACCCTGTTCTTTTTAATAGTTTCTAGTTCTTGCAAGTTTCAATTATATCCTTCAACAGATCTGTAGTTCTAAAGGGTCAGTTTCTGTCATCAGTAATTGTGTGTTATTTTATCTCTCCAAGTATCTGGTTATCTTTGTGTATCAGGAATTATATATGAAAATGTGTCTGTAGAAATAATTTCAAGGTCTTAGATAACCCATCTTCTTCCAGATAGAATTTTTGTCTTGTTTCTGCAGGCATCTGGGGACATTAGCAATCTAGGACCACTCTAATTCAGTCTCAGGAACTGTGATTTTCTGGGGCCAGCCACAGTACCAGTACTTGAAGTACTAGTTCCAGTCTCTGAGACAGCAGATATTTTTTCAGTTAACCCTGATTACCACGGCCTAGTTCTTGTGGCCTCAGAACACATCAGAAGGTATTACCAGGCTTTCCATTAGAGGCAGGCCCTGGACTTCCATCATTGTCCCTTAACTTCATGAGACGATCAAAAGTCTGTTCAGTCTCTCAGTTACCCAGTCCTGATACAGCTACCCATTCCTAAACAATAAGCAGCCCAGTTGCCAAGCTCAAATACCCAGCTCTCAACTGGATTTTCATCTTCTCCTAGATCATGGCCCAGGAATGCTTTACTAGTTTGTTAGCTTTCTGCTGCCTTCACAGATAAATATTTTTGATTTTTCAGTATTTCTAGCCTTTCTTGAGGGTGGATGGTTGGAGTAATATTTTATTTGAATTGTTGAGATTACTATTACTAGAAGCAGAGCCTGAAACATTTTTATTTTTAATTTTAATTAATTCATTCATGTCCAAATTTATCTGAATAAATTCACTCATTTTTAATTCCAAGTTTTTTGGGATTTGGGTTGAAGTAATTTTGTTCTAGTTTATAGCAATACAGTATACTATGTACTATTGCTACATTTTTAAATGTATTTAGGGGTTTTGGTGGACTAATATATGATCACTTTTACACGGATATCATCTTATGATATCAAACTTAGATTTGATGAAATGAGTTGGTAAGCTTCATATCTTTTATATATTGTGAAACCTTGAAATTACATTTGGAAGTATCTTTATGAATGAATTTTGGCAATTTGTATTTCCATTTATATCATTTAGATTTTCAAAATATTTAACCCCCAGTAATCTACAGTTTTATAAATAGTCTCATATATATAAAAGTATGTTTAAATTCTTTTTCCTACTATGTATATTTGTGTTTTCTCTCATCCCTTATAATTTATCTTTCAGCAAATGTTTTTGTATTATATTTTTCTAAAAAAGCTAACCTCAGTTAATAACAAAATGGAAATTAAGAAAGCAAATGGGAAAGAACAGGAGAAAACTGTATAAACTCTATAACACCATGATCAAAGAGCTATTTAAAATGAAAAGAATGTGGATCGAGTGAATACATGCATGCAAATATTGTAGCAAATCATATAAGTAAGAAAGGCAGGACACTGAAGTTACAACTTTATAAAAATGTAACCTTTGTGTTAGCAAAGATTAAAAGCAAATAATGAACGTAAAAATAGCTAAAGTTTAGTGACTCATGAGATGCTTGTCATTCATTATTTAAACTGACTGTTATTTAACTTTCTCTTCCTTTCCCCAGAAATTTCTTGTGGGCTACCACCCACCATAGACAACGGAGATTTCTTTAGTGCTAACAAAGAGTATTTTCACTATGGATCTGTGGTGACCTACCACTGCAATCTTGGAAGCGGAGGTAGAAAGCTGTTTGAGCTCGTGGGTGAGCCCTCCATATACTGCACCAGCAATGAAGATCAAGTGGGCATCTGGAGTGGCCCAGCCCCTCAGTGCATTATACCTAACAAATGCACGCCTCCAAATGTGGAAAATGGAATATTGGTATCTGTCAACAGAAGCTTATTTTCCTTAAATGAAGTTGTGGAGTTTAGGTGTCAGCCTGGCTTTGTCATGAAAGGACCCCGCCGTGTGCAATGCCAGGCCCTGAACAAATGGGAGCCAGAGTTACCAAGCTGCTCCAGGGGTGAGTCTGATTGAGGCCTAGCAGGTCCCTGCAAATGACATGCATTGCTGTTGGATCAGGAGATTAGTATTTGTTCAGAGGGAAGGATGTGTACTGAGTAGAGTCGGGAGCAAATTTTCTAGACAGTGAACACGAAATTCAGAAGGTGTGTGTACATACACATGTGCTGAAATTGAGAAGCAAAGCTCAACCTGGGCAAGGAATATGATGTTTCTTTGGGGTTCTTATAAACAGATCTGTCAATTACTTTTGAGTATAATAATTGTTGATACAAAATGAGTGATTCCTCTGGCCAGGCACTATGATACAGGCTACATGTGAATTTTAATCCTTAAAACAAAGTTACTAGGTAGTTACTAGTTGTTCTATGTTTGTCTGTTTTTTTTGCTTGAGATACTGTCTTGCTCTGTCACTCGGGTTGGGCTGCAGTGGTGCAATCATGGCTTACTTCAACCTCTGCCTCCCTGGGTCAAGCAATTCTCCTGCCTGAGTCTCCCAAGTAGCTAGGACTATTGGTGCATGCCACCACGCCTGGTTAAGATTTTTATGTTTTTTTGTACAGATAGAGTCTCACCATGTTGCCCAGGCTGGTCTCAAACTCCTCAACTCAAGCAATCCACCCATCTTGGCCTCCCAAAGTGCTGGGATTATAGGCATGAGCCACCACGCCGGGCCTTGATGTTTTACAGAGAATATGTGCCTTAGAGAGATCAGATAACTTTCTAAGATACTAACTTGCAGACAAAACTGGAATGCAAGCCCGCCTCACTCCAAGTCTTGGCTTTGCTAATCAGCATCCAGTCATGCAATCAGAACTTACTCTAGATACTTTCAAGGAGTGAGGGATTTCACGCAGGTTGTATTTGTCTGTTCTCACATTCCTATAAAGAACTACTTGAGACTGGGTAATTTATAAAGCAAAGAGGTTTAATTGACTCAGAGTTCTGTAGGCTGTACAGGAGGCATGGCTAGGGACACCTCAGGAAAGTTACAATCATGGTGGAAGGCAAAGAGGAAGCACGCATATCTTCATATGGTTGGCAGGAGAGAGAGAGAGCAAGGTAGAGGTGCTACACACTTTTAAACAAGCAGATCTCGAGAGAACTCTATCACAAGACAACACTAGGGTGATGGTGCTAAACCATTAGAAACCACCTCCATGATCCAGTCACTTCCTGCCAGGCTCCTATTCCAACAATGGGAATTAGAGTTTGACATGAGATTTGGGTGGGGACACAGAGCCAAACCATATCACAGCCAATAGGTCACAAAGATGTTAGAAGGGCAGGAAAAGCAATAAGACGAAGGTAGAGTTACCAGAGATCAGGGAGCTGCTGTGGCTCCCAGTCTAAAGCACAGGAGCCTGTATTGATGCTGAAATGGCCAGCCCCTCGCACTGAGCAGGCAGCTCCCTGAAAGCTGCTAATGCTGCAGGAGCCACCACTGCTGCCAGAATGCAGCCGACATTGCTGGAGCCAAAGTCATTGGCATGGCTAGAATTGAGGCTGTAACTGCTCACTGAAGCCATCTGTACTGCCACTGTCTGCGCCACCTCTAGAAGTAGAACAGATTCTGCCATTATCCTGCCTTTTAATTTGGTATATATGCCACCAACTGGCAGAACCTAACCAGAGCCGAGCTATCAAGGAAGACAAATGATTGTAGTTTTATGGCTTCCATTGTTAGCAGTCGAAAGACAGTGCAGAAGTGTGAGGCTGGGGGCCAACAGAAATTTAACCAGGACAGCACCTCAATATTATATCACCAGGCATTGATTAGACAAGAGAAACACTGGGTGATGAGTCCTGAAAATGGACATTACAGCATCAGAGTATTTACATACTCCTTAAAGAAGTCATTTTTCTAGTCCAATCCTCCATGTGATGCTTGAGAAAGCTGAAGTCCAGAAAAGGGAACTGGTCTGCTCAAAGCCAAACTGAAATTATTTTTTCCATTTTATAACAGTTTTATGTAATTTAGTTGAGACCCAAATGTGTTCTGACTTCCCGAGATTAGATCAACATATAAAGAGAGAGCCAGAGCTGCCATTACAATATGTTGCGTGAAGTATACACTCTCATTATGGTGACAGTAGGTCTTTTAGATTTTGTTCAACAGTTGCCCACCTTCTCACCGGCGTAAAATGAATGACTAGACAGCACCTTGCTTCATAGCGTGAAGAAGAGAGGAGACCCATAGTTCGTTACCACCCTATGTCAGGTGGCCGCTGAGAGAAGCCTTAACAGGAAATGAGAGTAGATGTATGGACGCTGTTTGTTGCACCGGTGTGATAGGTGACGGAGGGACCTATTAGACAAGACATGGGCAGGGGCACTCCCTTATTGCCTAAAATGCAAGACTAAATTGGTGATGCTTTTCTAGAAAGGAAGTATGAAGATATAAAAAGCCATCATTCCTCCCAATTTTGTACTGGGTGAACAGTAATTGGAAGCATTCTACAAGGAACTGTCCATTGTGAAATCTTAGTTGCATGCTTTAGATGAAAAGCAATGAATTGAGGATACCTCTGTTTTTGTCACAGTTCTGCAATGTGTCAGTTCTATGACTGATGGCAAGACATCTTCCTCGCCCTGTGTATTTAGTTTGTTATCAATATAATAAAGCTCTTATCTTACCTTTATTATTACATATAGATTTGTAATTATTATTCCCTTGGCCAGTTTAACATTGAGAAAATTAGCAATACTTTGTTTCTCTCTCCCCAGTATGTCAGCCACCTCCAGATGTCCTGCATGGTGAGCGTACCCAAAGGGACAAGGACATCTTTCAGCCTGGGCAGGAAGTGTTCTACATCTGTGAGCCCGGCTATGACCTCAGAGGGGCTGCCTCTCTGCGCTGTACACCCCAGGGAGACTGGAGCCCTGCAGCCCCCAGATGTGAAGGTGCCTAGACTCTTGTCTGACTTGATATTTTTAGCTTGTGTCTTTATTCTCCACATGCCAATATTTTCTGTTCATTTTTCTTTTACTCCAGTGAAATCCTGTGATGACTCCCTGGGCCAACTTCCTAATGGTCGTGTGCTATTTCCACGTAGTCTCCAGCTTGGAGCAAAAGTGGATTTTGTTTGTGATGAAGGGTGAGTGTGAGCTTGCCTGACCTCCTGGACATTGAAAATGGGGCTGGGAATTAGTTTAAAAAGGGGAGATTTGGTTTGGCTTAAAAGAAAGACACACACACACACACACACACATTCCGAGAGATGAACTTTCCAAAGTATACATAGGAAGAAAGGAAAGAAACATATAGAACTAATAACATGAGATGTGAAGAGGAAACTGGAACACATATTAACTGGCAAGTTCAAAGGCAAGTATAACTACTGGTTATGAATATATGGGTAACACATTAAGTAAAAAATATCAGCCAGGCATGGTGGCTCATGCCTGTAATCCCAGCACCTTTGGGAGGTTGATCTGAGGCGAGCAGATCACCTGAAGACAGGAGTTGGAGACCAGCCTGGCCAACATGGTGAAACCCCGTCTCTACTAAAAATACAAAAGGTAACTGGGCTTGGTGGCATGTGCCTGTAATCCCAGCTACTGAGGCACGAGAATCACTTGAACCTGGGAGGCAGAGTTTGCAGTGAGCCACGATGGCACCATTGCAATCCAGCATGGACAACAAGAGTGAAACTCCGTCTCAAGAAAAATAAATCATGTTTTACAAGCAAAAAGAATATGAGTAATTTAGAGAGTCCAAGAAAAAAACTGCAAGTAACAAAAAGCTTATTCTTAATAACTGGGATCATTTAAGAATCGTTTCAGTAAATTCTTTAAACCATCTATAGTAAAATTTGTAATAGGAATGAAAATGTAAAAATCAGCATTTTTAAAAAATTCAGTCATATATCATCTGGCTATTCATGGGCTTGGGCTCTGAGCTGGGGTCCTGATGGCTGCTGCTATTTCCGGCAAGGTCATTACCTTGTTTATGTCCATCTAGTGCTCTTCACAGATGCACAGGGTGCACATCTCTACATGGGAGCTGACCAGCATGGGCAACAAAGCACCTGATCCCAAAATGTTCCACAGAATCTTGGCAGCCTCCAAATGCCAGCACCCAGTAAGAGTTAGAAGGGCATCAGGGCCCAACAGAAACTGAGAATTTTCGACGATTGCATACAGAAATCCAGTCCTCTCTTCTTTCCTTTTTCCCCTAGAATATTCACGCTTACTCTTCAGCAGCCTAAACTGCCCTTGTGAGCCTTCTTCACGCCATCACAGATGCGGAGATGAAAGGACACTCTCTGTTCTCTCGCCAGCTATTTCCCACTCTTCCAAACTGGGAGCTGTTTTACAAACTGGGAGCTGTTTTACTTGCTGTTCCAGCATCAGAGTTAGGGAGGCATTGCATTAGAAGACCGGGTTTCTAATAATGACAATGAGTGATTTATCAGGTTATCATGGAGTAATCAGTGAAACTCCAAGCCTGGGTCCTGGGTCAAGGAGATGGTGCCCATGTCACGACCACCTTTTTCAATTCAAGCAAGACTGTCATGTGACCAAGCTAATGCATTTTGCCATTCTATATTGCTTCCTTCTGGAGACTGTGAGCTTCCAGAATAACGTAGCCTGTGCAACTCTGCCACCTGCTGGCCTCAGGTCCTCAAAATCCTGAGATTTGGGGCTGGGCCTTAGATTGTGAACCAAGAGTCCTCTTGGCGGAAACAGCTCACTATTCACTCCTATTTTCTCCTTTAGATTTCAATTAAAAGGCAGCTCTGCTAGTTACTGTGTCTTGGCTGGAATGGAAAGCCTTTGGAATAGCAGTGTTCCAGTGTGTGAACGTGAGTAATAGGAGTAACATTTCAGGCCAGTCTCTCCCCTTCATCTGTTCAGTATTTGACCCATGACCTCCCCTAATGCAGTTCTTCAATTTTCCAGTCCGAATTATTGATTTGAAAATTGCTTATTTTAATAATGTTTGGTTGTGAATCAATGTGTACATCACCTGTCTTTGGAATCATCTGATCTGTCTCTGTCCTTCTGTATTCTGTGTTCTACAGCAATAAAGCCTATGGTAGTGTGCTTCTAGGAGTTTCAGGAGAGATCAGATAATGTGAAGCTTTAACAATTTACTTTGTTTCTCTCTTTCTTTTTTCTCTTCCTTCCTTCCTCCCTTCTTTCTTTTTCATTTTGTTCTTCCATCAGGTGCAGTCAGTCTACAATTTTTGTATGTATTTGATAATACACAAATATTAAACATGCCTTTATTTAATCATATTTATTGATCACGTACTTTGTGCCTGATGTTCATCTAGCCACTGGAGTTTTATCAATGAACAAGACGAACGAATTCCCTGTCCCCATGTTGTTTCTCCTCAGGTGGGGAGAGGGACAAGAAAAAAAATAAATTCAATGCTATGAAGATAATAGAGCAAAGCACTGAGGAATGAGGGAAAAGTGGGATGCAGCATTAGACAGGGTGAGCAGTTGGAGACTCCTTAAATTCTCAAAACATGTACCTAAGTCATTTATGCTGAGAGATTCATAAATAATAAGTTGATTTTTGAAAAAAAGAGCCCCATATGTTCAATAATCGGTAGACTACTGATTTCTCCTAGTCTAACTATTTGTAATTTCCCTAATGGAAGATAGAACTTTGCTTCATTTCTTGATTCTAACAATTGGAAAACATGTTTCTTTAGAAGACCATGAAATTTTACTAAAATGTTTATGTTGTTAGAAATATACTTGGACATCTTACAGTGCTTTTTAGAGGAAAATTTTGTAAGAACAAAACTTATGTAGAGATTCTTGCTGTCTAAGTAATCTAGTGCTCCTTGAAGCAGCATGATAAATGTCTGTTCTACTACTATGCATTAAAACTCATTGATTGACTACTCAAGATTTCTCTTATTTTTCATAATTCTTGCTAGTTAAAGTAGCTTCTTCCAAATTCCAGTTCTAACGAAAAACGCCAATTAGAAATGAGGGAGAGACTGTTCTAAACAAATCAGTAGATGCTAGAAAGGAGTAACAACTTGAAACCTGACCCAGAACGTAAAAAGAGAAAATTCATCATCAACAGACACAGACATTTTCAAAAGCAAAGCAATCTGAATCCATTTGGAGTTTTTTATAATGGCCTGACTACGTTTCAATTCACTGTGACAGGGCTATTGTTATCACAGAGATTGATGATCAATATCAATAAGTAATCAGTGGAAGGTTTCACCTATTTAAGATTATTAGCACACATATAGGCATTTGAGAAATATTTCCCAAGAACGTAGGCTCCTTCCTCAGCACTGCGTCCCCAGGATCCTGATGAGTGGCTGACACAGGACAAGTGCTCAATTAATAAATATTGACTAAATGAATGAGTAACCCATCAAAATGGTTATTTTTCTTCTTCAAAGTTTTGCTACTTCATTAAAGTTGTAACGTTTCTATTGTCCAGGAACCGTTACTATCTGGAAGATTCAGGATAGAAAAATCTCTTTTGTACTTTCCAATACACTTTCATTGACATCTCATTTAATCCAACTCTTCGAAGTCCTAATGTCTACTGTCACCTCCTTAGCATATTTTCAGCAACACCAATCATAGCACCCTGTAATTGCAGAATACCTCTGGGGAAATTCCTGAATGAAACTTAGAGCTTTTGCCTTTTTTCCAGAAATCTTTTGTCCAAGTCCTCCAGTTATTCCTAATGGGAGACACACAGGAAAACCTCTGGAAGTCTTTCCCTTTGGAAAAGCTGTGACTTACACATGTGACCCCCACCCAGACAGAGGGATGACCTTCAACCTCATTGGGGAGAGCACCATCCGCTGCACAAGTGACCCTCAAGGGAATGGGGTTTGGAGCAGCCCTGCCCCTCGCTGTGGAATTCTGGGTTAGTGCTCATTTCCCCACATCCCAAATGGGTTCAGAATATCTAACACAGGCCCTCCATATTTCCATAATTACAGTATGGTTTCTCTGTGTGCATTTGCCACAATGGAATGCCCAACCAATGATAAATGGTTCTAAGGTAGGTCAACATATCAGATCCTGATGACCTTTGCAGCGGGAGGGACTGATGAAAAAACAGGGAGGTGATGAGTGGTGGGAAAGTCCTTCATTAGAATCATATGAATTAAAAACAAATGCCGTGAATCCCCTTATTGCAACGGTTAGCTGAGAAATCTGACCTAGAAAATCAGTGTCTCCTCCTACCAGGAAATGTCTTGAGTTCCTGCCCATGCTTTTCAGCCTCTCATTGGAGTTTTGATGCCCTGAAATACAAGGAAACCAGACACAAAAGGTGGAAGCTGGGCAGAAACACTCTTTCTGGCTTCCTAAAAATGTGAAAAATTAAATCAGAGCTATATTTACATTAAATTAGATGAGCATTAGCTGAGCGTGGTGGCAATTGCCTGTGTTCCCAGCTATTCGGGAGGCTGAGATGGGAGGATCACTTAAGCCTGGGAGGCAGAGGTTGCCGTGAGCTGAGACTGTGCCACTGCACTCCAGCCTGGGTGACAGAGTGAGACCCTATCTCAAAAACAATGAAAATAGGCTGGCCACAGTGGCTCCCACCTGTAATCTCAGCACTTTGGGAGGCCAAGGTGGGTGGATCACTAGAGGTCAGGAGTTCCAGACCAGCCTGCAAACATGATGAACCTCCAACTCTACTAAAAATAGAAAAAAAAAAAAAGTAAAAATTAAAATATATAAATTATATGAGTAGAAAGACCCGATAACAGATTAGTCTTCCAGATAATTTACTTCCTTATAAGCCTATGCTAATGGAACTTTCCCTTCTATTTTACAGGGAAGTTTCTTGTTGTTGTTGTTGTTGTTGTTTTTGTTTTTTCAAAACTAAAAGTTTCTTTTCTTCTGGCATCAAATCTACCAAGGAAGAGAAAAGAGGAAACATATTGGGTATCTTTTTATTAACTCAGATATTCTTGATTTCTTGGTCTCTAGGTCACTGTAAAGCCCCGGATCATTTTCTGTTTGCTAAGTTGAAAACCCAAACCAATGCATCTGACTTTCCCATTGGGACATCTTTAAAGTACGAATGCCGTCCTGAGTACTACGGGAGGCCGTTCTCTATCACATGTCTAGATAACCTGGTGTGAGTGAGTCCCAAAGATGTCTGTAAGCGTGGAGTGAACTTGCATGGATCTTACATGTCTGCAAAGCTTCTTATTGAATGTTTTCAAATGTGGGATATGAAACCTTTTTTGAAAAGTGTTCAGATAGGGTGGATGTAAGAGCTTTTCTTGTAGGTCATCCTTGATTATTGCTTGAAATGCTCACTTCATGAGACTGTTTCAAGAAACAGTTGTAGAGAAAACCTTCATTCCCTATGGGAAGAAAAATAATAAGTGACTAGATCAGGGGAAAAAAATGGTGTAAGAAGACAAATTCTGTTTTGAATAACAAGGTGGGAAGAAATCCTTTGCAAACTTTGAAATATATTGGTAGTAACTAATGCAATAAGTGACTTTTACATTCTGATAAGGGATGCAAGGTCTCTACACAGATCTAAATCTAGATCTAGATAGATCTGGAGGAAAATCTTTTTTCAGGGAGTGGGGCTTGTGGGTGGCTGATCCTGGTGGCTCTGATTAGTTTTATCAAGGTGGCAAAATCTGTGGAACCATCAGGAACTAGCGTGGCATTTTCTTCAATGAAGCTACATGTTGATGGAGACCTTACTTACTGAAGAGAGTCCTGATTACTCTACCTGGCTCCAAAACACTTTCTTTCCCGTAGGTAAATCATGTAAAACTCCTCCAGATCCAGTGAATGGCATGGTGCACGTGATCACAGACATCCAGGTTGGATCCAGAATCAACTATTCTTGTACTACAGGGTGAGTTGGCAGCAACATCTCTTGGTTTAAGAGTCCAGCACAGCAATACTACCTTCTAGCCACATCTCAGGAAGGAAACTAGGCTACTGCCACCTGCTCTTAAGAGGTACGAACACAGGTCTTAACTCCTGATTGAAATGAACAACGATAGGAGAAGTTTAGGGGAATATCGGTATCCTTGCTGGAAACCAGGGCAATGCACATATAAAGAGTATGCCGTTCACTGGATGGGAAGGAAAAATAATTAGAAGTGTAGTAGTCAAAGCCCACAAACTACCCTAACCCAGAGTAGACACTGCTGGAAAAAAGGGAAGGGCATGTAGTGGCTGTGTGAGAGAACAAATCTTAATGATAACAGCATGATCACTTGCTTAGGCTGCCCTCAGAAAGTACAGTCCTTCCTCATTTTAATGTACTTTGCAGATGTTATGCTTTTTATAAATTGAAGGCTTGTGGCAACGCTACGATAAGTATGTCAGTCGCATCATTTATCCAACAGCGTGTGTTCACTTTGTGTCTCTGTGTAGCATTTTGATTATTCTCACAATATCCCAGATGTTTTCATTATTATCATGTCTGTGATAGTATGTGTCATCAGTGATCTTTCATGTGACTATTGTCATTGTTTGGGGTCCCTACAAACTGCACCCATATGAGACAGAAAACTTAATCAATAAATGTGCATGCTTTTACTGCTCCATGGACTAGACATTCTACTTCTCTCTCCCTCTCTTCAGGACTCCCTAATCCCTGAGACAAAATAATACTACAATTAGGCCACTTAATAGCCCTACACTGGCCTGTAAGTGTTGACATGAAGGGAGGAGTCATGCATCTCTTACTTGAAGTCAAAAGCTAGGGATGATTAAGCTTACTGAGGATGATATGTTGAAAACCAAGATAGGCCAAAGCCATTCATCGTGTGCCAAACAGCTAGAGAGTTGTAAAGGCAAAGCAAAAGTACTTGAAGGAAATATAAAGTGCTATTGCAGTGAACACATGAATAACAAAACGTGAAACAGCCTTATTGCTGATAGGGAAGAAGTTTTAATGCTCTAGATACAAGATCAAACTAGAAACGTTTCCTGAAGCCAAAGCCTAATCCTGAGCAAGGCCCTAACTCTTCAGTTCTGTGAAGGCTGCTAGAGGTGAGGAAGCTGCAGGATAAAAGCTGGAAGCTAGCAGAATTTGGTCCCTGAGGTTTAAGGAAAGAAGCCCTCTCCATAACATAAAGATCCAAGGTGAAGCAGCAAGTGCTCATGTAGAAGCTGCAGCAAGTTATCTAGAAGACCTAGCTAAGATCATGGATGAAGGTGTTACACTAAATAACAGATTTTCCATGTAGACAAAACAGCCATCTGTTGGACTTCCATAGTTAGAGAGGAGAAGCCAATGCCTGGGTGCAAAGCTTCAAAGAACAGGCTGATTTTTAGGAGCTAATGCCGCTGGTGACTTTGAGTTGAAGCCAATGCTCACTGACCATTATAAAAACTCTCGGGCCCTTAAGAATTATGCTAAATGTACCTTGCCTGTGCCTATAAATGGAAGAACAAAGCCTGACGACAGAAGTATGTTTGCAGCATGGTTTACTGAATATTTTAAGTCCACTGTTGAGATCTAGTGCTCAGAAAAATAGATTTCTTTCAAAATATTACTGCTTATTGACATTATACCTAAACAACCAAGAGCTGTAATGGAGATGGACACAGAGATGAATGCAGTGTTCCTACCTGCTGACCACAGCAGCCATTCTGCAGACCATGGCTGAAGGACTAATTTTGACTTTCAAGTTTCATTATTTAAGAAATACATTTTGTAAGGCCAGTTCCCAGACAGTAATTCTTCTGATGGATCTGAACAAAGTAAGTTGACAACTGCTGGAAAGAATTCATCATTCTACATATCATTAAGAACATTCATGATTCATGGGAAGAGGTTAAAATATCAACATTAACAAGAGTTTGGTAGAAGTTAATTCCAACCCTCATGGCTGACTTTGAGAGGTTCAAGACTTCAGTGGAGGAAATAACTGCAGATGTGGTAGAAATAGCAAGAGAACTACAGTCGGAAGTGGAGCCTGAAGATGTGACTGAATTGCTACAATCTTATGATCAAACTTGAACAGATGAGGAGTTGCTTCTTGTGAAAGGGCAGAGAAAGTGATTTTTTTGAGGTGGAGTCTCTTCCTGGTGAAGATGACATGAGCATTGTGAAAATGACCACAAAGGATTTAGAATATTACATAAACTTAGTTGACAAAGCAGCAGCAGTATCTGGGAGGATTGACTCCAATTTTGAAAGCAGTTCAGAGGGTAAAATGTTATCAAATAGCATTGCATGCTAGAAAAATCTTTTGTGAAAGAGTCAATCAATACAGCAATTTTATTGTTGTCTCAGCTTAAGAAATAGCCACAGCCACCCCAGCCTTCAGCAACCACCGCCCTGAGCAGTCAGCAGCCATCAACCTTGAGGCAAGACCCTCCACCAGCAAAAAGATTACGACTGATTGAAGGTCAGATAATCTTTAGCATTTTTTATCAATAAACCATTTTTTTAAGTATGACTTTTTTCAGATATAATTCTATTTCACACTTAATAGATTGCCGTATAGTACAAACACAACTTTTAGACTCACTGAGAAATCAAAAAATTCATATGACTCATCTGTTGTGATATTTGTTTTATTGTGGTGTTCTGGAACTGAACCTGCAATATCCTTGAGGAATGTCTGTAACACAAAATGGGCGGCTTAATACAACAGAAGTTTTTGGAGTTCTGTTCTAGAGGATGGAAGTCCAAAATCAAGGTGTTGGCAGGGCCACACTCCCTCTGAATCCTGTAGGGTAGAATCCTTCATTGCGTCTTCCAGCTTCTGGAGCCCCAGGCTTTCCTTGGCGTGTGGCAGTGGAACTCCAATTTGTTCTGTCCCTGTCCTCGCATGGCCATCTTCCCTCTGGGTCTGTGTCCTCATATGCTGTTCTCCTCTCTGTGCATGTTTCTGTTCAAAGTTTTCCCTTTTTATGACACCTGTCACATTGGATTAGGGCCTACCTTAATGACCTCATCTTAACTTGATTGCATCTGCAAAGACTGTATTTCCAAATAAGATCACATTCACAGGGACTGGGGGTTAAGACTTCAACATATCTGGGGGAGACACTTCAACCTACAACAGAGCCCCTTTGAAAATGTCAAGCGTCAGGTGCTCACAGCGCACGGCCCAGCTGTTGGTGCTCAGCCTTGCTCAGCACACAGTGGAGGCTCTGCCCCAAGCTCACTCTTCATGGGAACAGCTAAGCCAGGTAGTGAATAAGGGCTACATTTGTGCCACCGCAACCAGTACTGAAAGGAGAATTGTGGTGTCCAGCACACATGCCAGCCTAGACCTCACAGACCATAGCACATAGAATCTGACAAAGTAAAATTAGAATAAATCCAATATCTCCTTTACTTTTTTTTTTTTTTGAGCATTTTTAAATACAATTGATAAGTTTCCTGACTGTACCCTCCTCATCTTGCATTGCTGAATAAGGGGGGAACCTCTCTAAGGCATACAGCAGAAAACCATTGAGCTTATGACTAGACACAGGAAATACATGTAAAAGAGACCAGTCTGAAAAATCAGGAGACATTTTACAAAAGAGATTTACTGCCAAGAAACCAGGCAAACTTTCAGAACACTCTCCTTTTCATATTGGTAACAAGATTCAATTGTACAAATACTTCTGTGAAACTAGCCATGAAGTTTGTATGTGAATGAATATATGTATTCCATGTGTTTATATATTTCATTTCATACATGTGATATATATATATAGATATATATAGATCTCACAATGAATATTGCAGAAAATTAAAGCAAAGAGTAAGAGGAGTTAACCAAATTTTCCCTGAATGCAGCGGGGAAAGCTGAAAAGGAGAAGACAGGCAGGCACAGTGGCTCACACCTGTAATCCCAATACATTGAGAGGCTGAGACAAGAGAACCACTTGAGCCCAGGAGCTCGAGACCAGCCTGGGCAACATGGCAAAACCCCATCTCTACAAAAAAGTATAAAAATTAGCTGGGTGTGGTGGTGTGTGCCTGTAGTCACAACTAGGGAGGAGACTGAGGTGGGAGGATCACCTGAGGCCAGGAGGCTGAGGCTTCAGTGAGCCATGATGGCACCCCTGCACTCCAGCCTGGATGACAGAATGAGATCCTGTCTCCAAAAAGGAAAGACATATGTAACACAGTGTCAGGATTCAAAATACATGTAACAAAAATTCCAGAAGGGTAAACAAATAAGCCCATACCTAGCCATCACTAGGGAAACTTCTGTGTCTCAGGGATAGAGAAAAAAAACTCAGATTCCAGAAATAAAATGTGAAAATATAATACCCGCAAAAGAAGTAAATTTATTGGCACCACATTGATTCTATACAACACGAAATGGTATAAGGTAGCATTTCTATTGCGCCAAGCTAATATTCACACCTAGAGGCTCCAGACACACATTAAAGGATAAGCAAAGACACAACAATTGTACCATTTAAGTATGCTTCCCAGGCAATTCATGAGCAAATTTTTAAAAAGGAGAATGATGAATTCCAAAAGAAATTTCAGTAAGATAGGATATTGGTAAAAAGAAAAAACAACAATAAAAAAAAAGTACACATAAAAATTTGGCAATGTAATCATAATTTATTAATAATCTCTCTAAACTCATAGAACATATCAACAAAACCAGAAAATGTGAGACAGTAAAAGGTAGGCTAGACTTACATTACAGAAATGATGAGTAGACTGACTATATAGAGTTTCACTCTAAAATTGAGAAAATAGATTTAAATATCTGTTGTGTGCATATTTATAATATACATGCACACGTATAAAATGAAATTCCTCATTGGAAAACATATGAAGTTTAATTTCCAAATTATTAGAATGACTAAAACAGCTGAATTTATCTCTTCCATATAGCAAGTGAGAGGGAAGGAAAAGGCAAGGAATGCATTTGTCTCTTCCACCAGAAATAAGCCCCCTCATGTTTCGGTCAGGTCATTTTATTCATTGCTTTCTCCACATCCTCATCATTGGGCATCATGAAATCAGTGAAAAAGGCAGTGAAAGAATGATGATGAAAGCAAATCAAATGTATCATTTATCTCAATACATGTGGTTTAATCTTCTTGTTGAAAGACAAAGTCTCCTAGACAAGATCAACAGCAACAAATCTTGTATTTATAAAAAACATGTCTCAAGTAAGATGACATAGTATTATGCACACACACACACACAAATTATGGGAAAATGCAAACAAAAAATGGCAGAAATAGTATTTAAAGAAAATAGAATTTATGAAAAAAAAATTGTCAAACAGGTCTACAAAATAATTGTTTTATTTTGGCGCCAGGTACAGTCCACAATGAAGCCAACATATTAAGAAGCAAAGTGGGCCAGGAGAAGTTAGAGCAAAAATATCTCTTTCAATGAGAGAATAGGAAAAAGAAGTAGAAAAGCTGGGAACAACAGGTAAAGTTTAGGCTAGGCCTTAGACTT